>NC_067492.1:11515230-11786812 GCF_947179515.1 Apodemus sylvaticus
GTCAGAGTGGTAGAACTCTCTGGCTAGGCACATCTCCACAGGGCCAAAAGTAGAACTCTTAAGACTCACATGGAAGGATGCTCTCGAACCTCTTCAACCCTAAGACCTGAGTCCTCTTCCCTGGAGATACAATGGTCTCCCTAGCCTCCTCTAGTTAACCAAGATTCCTCAACCATTGCTTGAAGAATAATCCAAGTCTCTAATGAGGTCAGTGCCTAACCAAACAATGCTCTCACAACTGCACCAAAGCCAAATGACCTGGCCAGGCAAACAGCGCGCCTGTTGGAAAATCAGGGCTCAGGATTATGGCTAATAAGGATGGGTAAGAATGAGAAATAGAATCTAAGGGTAGTCAGTCAGAGTAGAGAGTCAGGGAGGAATGGGAAACCTTTCTATGGGCTAGATTTTAGTACTTGAAAACCCCTGAGAGACAGGTCTTTTATGGAGTAAAAGAGAAGAGTCCAGGTAGCCACTCACTTGAAGCCAACAGCTAGCAGCACTTGAGAACTAAAAACTGAGATTCCTGGACAAAGAAATACAAGCCACAGTGTTACGGAGTCTCAAGCTTTTGTGGGGCCTAAGGGGCAGGAAACCGCCCTTGCTAAGGACTACATAACTGCCTTCTTCAACCACAGGCAATCAGTGTACCAATGAGGGTGATAGTGAACACAGTGCAGACCCAAGGAGTCACTGCCTGAGAAACCACCTTAGTCTCTGCTCGGCCAAGGAGTGGACAGATAACCACTTGCGAGGTCCGCCTTTGGTTGGAATCTGTAAGTTGAGACTTGGGGGCAGGTTCTCACCATTCCCACTGAGAAGAGATCACCACCGTGGCTGTGCCAAATTCCTACACATAGAAGTTCATGCAAAACACCTGCTTTCCTTATGGAAACCTGGAGTTGCCACGCACAATGAAAATACTAGACTCTCAGAGTCTGCCGCACTTCCTGGTAGACAGCACTTTACAAATATTATCACAAACTCGCTACTGGAAGAATTGGAAGTGTCCTGTGTGACTTTACAGGGAGAAGATTCAAAGAAAGAAAGAAAAAAGAAAGAAAGAAAGAAAGAAAGAAAGAAAGAAAGAAAGAAAGAAGAAAGAAAGAAAGAAGGAAGGAAGGAAGGAAGGAAGGAAGGAAGGAAGGAAGGAAGGAAGGAAAGAAAGAAAGAGAGAGGGGGGGGGAGGGAGGGAGGGAGGGAGGAAGGAAGGAAGGAAGGAAGGAAGAAAAGAAAGAAAGAAAGAAAGAAAGAAAGAAAGAAAGAAAGAAAGGAAGGAAGGAAGGAAGGAAGGAAGAAAGGAAGAAAGGAAGAAAGGAAGGAAGGAGGAAAGGAGGAAAGGAAGAAAGGAAGAAAGAAAGAAAGAAAGAAAGAAAGAAAGAAAGAAAGAAAGAAAGAAAGAAAGAAAGGAAGGAAGGAAGGAAGGAAGAAAGGAAGGAAGGAAGGAAGAGAGAAAGGAAGGAAGGAAGGAAGAAAAAAAAGGAAGAAAGAAAGAAAGAAAGAAAGAAAGAAAGAAAGAAAGAAAGAAAGAAGGGAAGAAAGAAGGGAAGGAAGGAAGAAGAAAGAAAGAAGAAAGAAAGAAGAAAGAAAGAAAGAAAGAAAGAAAGAAAGAGGGAAGAAAGAAGGGAAGGAAGGAAGAAGAAAGAAAGGAAGAAAGAAAGAAAGAAAGAAAGAAAGAAAGAAAGAAAGAAAGAAAGAAAGAAAGAAATGAAGAGGAAGGAAGGAAGGAAGGAAAGAAAGAAAGAGAGGGAGGAGGGAAGGAGGGAGAAGGAAGGAAGGAAGGAAGGAAGGAAGGAAGGAAGGAAGGAAGGAAGGAAGGAAGGAAGGGAGGGAGGGAGGGAGGGAGAAATAGAAAATAGAAACGAGAAACAAAAAGAAAAGAAAAAAGAAAAGAAAGAAAAAGAAAGGAAGAGAAGTGAGCTTCTTCAAGTTGCTTAGCTTCCTCCAGACCTTAGCCCACATGTGTTTTGCCTGGGTTGATTTTTCTATAATCTCTCCACTACAATCTACCATGACCATGCATATAAAACTCTATGAATCCATGGATCCTTCTAGTAAACCTCTAAAACTTGGAGTGGCCTCAGGGACCACCAACATACCCCATGAGAAAAAGGTAGACACAGTTTTATGTACGAACAATGTCTAGTTGTTCCTAAGGCCACTTAGGAGACAGTGAAGAAAATATTTTATTACTCCTATGTACCTAATGTTGAAGTGTCTTATGTAACAAACAAGAAGTGTCACACCCAGAGGTTCATGTTTTCACCTAATAAATCAACATCTTTAGACTTCCTTAAAGGACGGCTTCTTTTCCCATTATCAAAGTATGAGTACTGACTCCATCCCAATCTCCAGTCTCCATCTCCTTCCCTTCCTCCCTCCCTCCCTCTCTCCTTCCCTTCCTCCCTTCTGCCCCTCCCTCTCTCCTTCCTTCCCTTTACTTGAGGTACCAAGTCACTGACAACTTCCTTTCCACTTTCCTATGGTCCTTGTCCACCTCAGCCCTCAGCTCCCCTGTTCTCTGGTCCTATCAGGAGCAAGATGATGGTAGCACACTTTATGTTTAATTGCTCCAAGTTCTGTTTTACTAAGATCCGTGCCCAATCCTGTGATCTTATAGCTAAGCTGCCATGGGACAAGAGGAATTGCATGACTGTGCTAGTGAGGATCAGGCTGGAAACAGATATCATGTTTGAAATTGAAAGTGGGTAAAAACTGTTAGGGATTTGAATGTGCAATGCCCACCCACACGCCCACCTCCAGATATGCCTTTCACAGGCTCCTGTGTTAGAACACTTGGTTCCCAGGTAATGGCGCTGTTTGAGAGGTTGGGGAACCCATGTTGTAACTAGTAGACGTGTGTAGCTGGCGGGAGACCTTCATGATGGTATTCACTTCTGGTTCTGTCCCAAGGTCTTTCCTTGAGCAAACTATGAGCAAGTCATGCCACAAGCTCCCTTCAAGCCAGGAGCCAAAAATCAATCCTCCCTCCCTTAAGGTGGTCCTGTCAAGTATTCTATCTCAGTGACAAGGAAGTGACACAAGAAGTCTTCACAGTGACCTGGGCAAGCTTGGGGAGGGGTACAAACGGAGGCTCAGCTAAGAGGTAAATATCTGTGATTCCAAATGGAAGGGACACACCAGGGAGCATGATTGGAACTCAGACAGATTCACAGCACGTGAGTTTGCTCTTGTAGAGACCTAACACATCAGGGAAGAAGACAGCAGCTCTCAGCTGTGCCCCATGATGACGTGAACCAAGAATTTAAGGCACCCAACCCCATCCCTCCCTTCCCTCTGGTCTCTATTAGTGTTTCTCATTGGCAAAAAACAAGTGAGGAACCAAGACAAGAAATCCAGCCGATGGGTCCAAAGAGATGTAGGTAAGCCCTCCAGCTTAATGCAGAGTGCGAATGGGAGACATCTAACGGGGAAAGGAAATCAAGGGACGTCCCAGGAGCTTTTTTAAAAATGTATTTGAATGTGTTCTATTTCATTGCAAAGGCTACCATACTTTGTTTGACAGCTGCTAATAGCATACTCAGATGTGGGGGAGTGGCCTTTCCCCCTGGAAAACAGAAGCTACTTGGGCATGAGACAGGAGCATCTTGAGTTGAACGAGGCTTTTCAGAGCCTCTCTGGGGCAGCACATAAGCATCAATGCTGGCAGTTCCAGAGATCACAGTCCTAAGATGACATCACCTTCCTCATTGCCACGTCTCTGCTGCGATGAGCCCCACAGACACCTTGCTCCTCACCCCTCAGCCACCTTGGGGTTAGATGTGATCAGTTCCCCATTTCCCCAGTCAGTAGGTAATAGTCCTAATGAACACAGTCTATAATGGGTCCTCCATCATGACAAAGGGTAGGAAATGAAAACGCAGCTGTCCACACAGTTTCCTGCTGAGACGTGCTTCTTCTTAAAAGCTCGCCCACAACCGGAACCACCTGCACCAAGGTCAAAGGGCTCAGAGGCAGTGAAAGACTGAAGGAGGAAAGGGGGGGAAGGCAGAAAGAGTGTGTATAGCCATTCCTTGTAGTTGGCAATGGTGCCTACTGGAACTGTGAAGGAAAATCACCTCCAGAGACAGTGCCCGCTTCCCTTTCCATGAAAGAATCCCCACTGACAAACAGCCTTGCCACCAGGTAGAATTCTTGCAGTAAGATAACTTCTCTTTCTTTTGGGGTTTTTTTGGGGAGAGGGGGGAAACTAAGGTTGTTAGTAGATAGAAAAACTTATCTGAAGTCATATTTAAGTTGATTTCCTGAAGCTTATTAAAAAAAAATATGTAGGTTTATAAAAGGAGATAAAAGTGTCTTAAAAATTTAGCATTACACTTGCTATCTGTATTGAAATTCACATTGTGTTAAGAGCAGTAGGTTTATGTTTTTGAGTCAGTAAAAGTTTGGGGTCCCAAATAATAGCATGCAGAGAAGGGAAGAAATCTGAAACAAGTTGGTTTTTTTGCATCTTAAATTACTTTCTATTACCCCAAACCCTCATAACTTTTTTAAATCATTTTTTATTAGATATTCCCTTACATTTCAAATGTTGTCCTCTTTCCTGGTCCCTCCCCCCACCCCCGAAAATCCTCTAACCCATCTCCCCTCCCCCTGCTCACCAACCCACCCACTCCTGATTCCCTGCCCTGGCATTCCCCTATACTGAGGCATCCAGCCTTCTCAGGACCAAGAGCCTCTCCTCCCTTTGATGTCCAACAAGGCCATCTCTGCTGTATATGCATCTGGAACCATGGGTCCCTCCATGTGTACTCTTTGGTTGGTGGTTTAGTCCCAGGAAGCTCTGGGGATACTGGGTGGCTCATATTGTTTTCCACCTGTGGCACTGCAAATCTCTTCAGCTCCTTGGGTCCTTTCTCTAGCACCTCCACCAGGGACCCTGTGCTCAGTTCAATGGTTGGCTGAGAGTGTCCCCCTCTTTATTTGTTATGCACTGGCAAAGCCTCCCAGGTGACAGCTATATCAGGCTCCTGTCAGCAAGCACTTGTTGGTATCCACAATAGTGTCTGGGTTTTGTAACTGTATTTGAGATGGATCCCTAGATGGGGCAGTCTCTGGATGGTCTTTCCCTCAGTCTCTGCTCCACACTTTGTCTCTGTATCTCCTCCTGTGGGTATTTTGTTCCTCCTTTTAAGAAGGACCAGAGTATCCATACTTTGTTCTTCCTTCTTCTTGAGCTTAATTTGATCTGTGAATTGTATCTTGGGCTTTCCAAGCTTCTGGGCTAATATCCACTTTTCAGTGCTATGAGTAGTATCTCTTTGAACAGGGAAGCTAAAATAACATATTCCTCTCCATACTGGAATTCCCCTCCCCCTAGGATCTGTATATAGGATGGGGCAATACAGTGGCTAGAGGTCCTGGGTTTAAATCTCAACTCTGTGACTTTTTAGCTCCATGGCCTTATGGGGCCCTTTTAACTTTGGAGACCTTGGTTTTCTTACCCTAAAAAAAAAAATCTCTTTAACAGGTGAATTGAATTGTTCCTTACTGAATTAATGAGTAAAGAGAGGCACAGATAAAGTTAAGCTTACTTAAAATATTGAATATGATGGGTCAGAATGTGGCTCCAGTGATACAGATCTTTCTGGGAATGGTGGTGCCCACCTGTAATCCCAGCACTGAGGAGGCAGAAGCAAAATAACCAGCAGTTCAAGGTTATTTTCAACTATGCAGTGAGTTAGAAACAAGCCAGGGCTACACAAGACCTTTATCAGAAAGGAAATTAAACATATATTACCACACAAACCAGTAATTTCACTCCTAAGCATACACCCAAAGAATTAAAAACAAGTATTCAGATATTTGAATAGGACTGCTCACAGCTGTATAATTTATAGTAACCCAGAGATCTATATAGGTAACATGTCCATTAACTGATGAATAGATAAGAAATTATGGTCTGTTCATACAATAAAGATTGATCCATGATTATAAAGGAATAATATATAGACATATTATATATGAATAAAATTTGACTTGAGACCATGGGGAGAAGTGAAAAGGACAAACTCAAAAGACCACACCGTAAATGGTTTTATTCATATGATACATCCAGAATTGATAAGTCAATAAGCAGAAAACAGACTAGTCAGGTTGGAAGATTCAGGCTATGGGAAGGGACTCCTTAGTGGATATCAGATTTCCTTTCCGGTGGTTAAACATCCTAGAACTTGGTAAATATGGTGGGTGTCCAGCATTGGGAGGTATTTAGTAACACTTACATGTGAGGTTTCAAAGGTTTAACCCTCTATTATGTGAAATTCATTTCAAGTTGTAAAAGCCCATTTTGTGTGTGTGAGTATATGAATGTGTTTCAGTGCATGCTAATACCTGCAGAAGACAGATGAGGTCATTGGATCCCCTGGAACTAGAGTTGCCGATGGTAGTGATGGGAACTGAACTTGGGTCCTCTGCAAGATCAGTGAACACTCTTAGTGACACCTAATCACAATACATTTTTGAATACTTCCAGACACATAATACACATACTATAGATAGCAAGTGTTCTTGTGTTTCCTGTGTATGTTGAATTACTCTGCATGCAAAACTCACCATCACCTACAGGATCACGAATCATGTATTTGGAAGCCAGGATCTTCTCGAGCTTACATGCACATCACATATCTGACACTGGCTCCCAATATCCCCCTATACCAGTCATTCTCACCATCTGGGGTACCCAAAGATCTTTTAAGTGTCTGCTAGAGTGCTGAGTCTATCACTAGAGGAAAGGGAGGACACAAAGACTTGCACCCTCATTATTCACTTCAAGAACCTCCAAGAAAATGGGGATTGTTCTAAATCTTTGTGAACTGAGATGGGGAAAAGTGTGGACTTTCTACAACAACTCCCTCAGTATTACCTGATCTTCCATCAATATCCACCTCCTGTACCCAGCCACCATGTTACGCACACTGCTTTCTGTCCTTTGAAGCCCAGTTAACTTATAACGTAGTTATTACAATAACCTTAACCTCTCCTTCCTCAAAATTCTAGTAGCTCTCCTGTGTCAGTTAGGGTTTTACTGCTGTGAGCCAACACCATGACCAAGGCAACTCTTATAAGGACAACATTTAATTGGGGCTGGCGTCCAGGTTCAGAGGTTCAGTCCAACATCATCATGGCAGCATCTAGGCAGGCATGGTGCAGGAGGAGCTGAGAGTTCAACATCTTCATCAGAAAGCCACTAGAAGACTGGCTTCCAGGCAGCTAGGATGAGGGTCTTAAAGCCCATACCCACAGTGACACACCTATTCCATCAAGACCACACCCACTTCAACAGGGCCACACCTCCTAATAGTGCCACTCCCTTGGCCAAACCTATACAAGCCATCACATCTCCCTACAACAAATTTGATATACTATTGTACACTGTGTTGTGTTGGGCTGCCTTTTCTTCTTAGACAGATTCACTTTTATTTACAGTTGCACTGTCAACCAGAAAGTACAAGTTCAGATGTCACTAGGAACCAAGTAGTTAGGTGACCTAGAAATAGTGGCCTCTTCTAAAGAGGTGTCACTGGGTCCACCATTTGTCAAGGAATGCCAGAAAGACAATTGAAATATTTTGGTTTCAATGTTTGTTAGTAATTACCTATCAAAGAAAAAAAAGCACAGAGAAGGGCAGAGGTTTTATTGAATGTAATGTCTAGTCTCCATATGACAAAGGGTAGGGTAAGATTAGCCACCCCACAGGACCACCTCTGCCCTTCATTGCTAAGGTACTGCAGGGGCTGGGAGGCACAGGGGGCAGTACTAAGGCATCTGGAAGTTTCTGTCCTTGTTTCTGGAACAACCTCCTCTTAGCAATTAACTAAGATCTGATCTTTATTTGAAGGGCCTAAAGCTTTGCACCAAGGCTCACTTCTGAGAAGATTTCATACCATATCTTGATCACATTATGAAGCCAGGATAATGCCACATTCAGGAGAGGTAACTGGATCAAATCATTCCAACTTTGGTTAGATGGTATCTTAGCCAGGGTTTCTGGGTAGAGAGACTGTGGCCATGGCAACTCTTACAAAGGAAAAACTTAATTGGAGGGATGGCTTACAGTTCAGAGGTTTAGTCCATTATCATTATGGTGGGTCACATGAGGGCATGCAGACAGACATGGTGCTGGAGAGGTAGCTGAGATCTGCAGGCAGCAGGACGAGAGTGACACTTGGCCTGGCTTGAGCTTCTAAAGCCTCAAAGTCCACCCCCAGTGACACACTTCCTCCAACAAGGCCACACCTATTCCAACAAGGCCATGCCTCCTAACAGTGCCACTCCCTGGGGGCCTATGGGGGCCATTTTTATTTGAACCACCACATGCATGTAGGTATTTTACAGCTACCCTGTGATGGGCACAAGAGAGACGGCCAAGGACAAGACAGATAAACCTTCCCTAATCTCAGGAAGTCCAGAAATAAAAAATAAGAGGATATGTATTGGCTTAGGGAGAATCAGAAGAAAGCTATGGAAGGCCAAGCAGTGCCCTTAAGCATGCTCATCCTCTCCAGTGGTCAGGGGCGTGCAACAGAGCAGCGCCTTGCTTGTTCATTTGACATGTGCTAGTATTGGCAGGGAGAAATGACTACCCTTAAAGCTACAAGTAAGAGTATAATTTGGTACAAGCACTTTTGAGGGTAATTGTCAATACTATTAAAGCTCATACATGAGTCCCCTATGAGTAAGGAGTTCTTCACAGATGCCCCCGAGACAGGCTCCGAGTACATAGATTTACATAGTGTATGTTAGCAAGAATACCATTTGCAAAGGCAAGGGACAGCTATGTCTACCGATAGGAAATTGTCATGGACAACTGTTACATGTGGCCACATAATGACGCACTCTATGGTACATGAACCCATGAAATAGACTGGTGTGCCCCCATGTACAAAGTCTTTGAATCACGCTGCTGCAGGAAACACGTGGAATAAGTCTACATGCTTTCTATGATATGAACCTATGGGTTACAAATAGATCTTTCAGTTTGAAAGAATCTACACCAAGCTCAGGAGTGGGGGTTTCTCAAAAGGAAGGAATTCCCCAGAGCCTGAGATTTATCTGCAAGATTTAATCTTTGGAAACCCATTTCTACACATTGCTTGTGTGGCTGGAAACAAGGTAAAGGCATTCAGAAGATAACTTGGGTGGATCTGTTTGTATAAGACCTCCTGTCATGTTCCACACTACCCAAAGCCCCAGACTCTCCTAGCTGTCACTGTCACATTACACGACCATGCTTTCCTTGGGTGATTATATTTGCTTGGGTGTCAACACCATCAATTCACTGCCATCTAACCTTAAACTTCCCTACATTTCAAAGTCAGCGTTTGGAACTAATTTGTCCCTTGCAAATACATTTTCCTTTAAAGACAAAGGCCATTCAGACATGTATGTATGTTTTTAGGCAGCCTGAATCCTACTGAAATCAACAGATCCCCAAATCACTCTTGGGAGGATGCTAGGCTGGCTACCGAGATCCTTCAGGAACCTACAGAAGGTTTTATTACCAAATGGTCCTAACATCAAAACTCAACTCCACCTGCATGTTGTATGATACTCGGGGCATGTGTCATTTGTATTGATAGAGTTCTTGCACAGCCTCCTGTGTGTAAGGGTGCCAGGAAATGGCCTAGACTCCTCCTAGCAGAGTTCTTCCCACATCTGGAAATGGAGCGCTATCAGTCAAGGTATCAGAGATTCAGCCTTCCCACCTTCTCCAGGCTGCCTGGATACCAACCACTCTTCTCTCTGGCTTGCTGTGAAGGCTCTCTCTCTCAGGGTCTGGACTTTCAGGAGAAGAAATGGAGTCTCAGTTGCTGTTACATTCACCTGTGCAGCCCCTGGGTCCATGTTCCCTGCGTCTCTAGTCCCGTGAACTGCCCGGTACCACTTTGATGAAATGAACTTCTCCTCAAAGCAATCAGAATTGGTTTCCATCACCTGAATACCCCATGTAACCCAGAAGTCGTAGGAAATTCTTTTTTCTGCATGTATAAGAATAAGGAAAATAATATGTACCTCAGGAGGTTATGGAAGATAAAACATACCATGCTATGAACAGACACCATGACCAAGGAAGCTCTTATAAAGACAACGTTTAATTGGGGCTGGCTTACAGGTTCAGAGGTTCAGTCCATTATCATCTACGTGGGAACATAGCAGCATCCAGGCAGGCATGGTGTAAGAAAAGCTCAGAGTTCTACATCTTCATCTGAAGGCTGTTTGCTGAAGACTGTCTTCCAGGCAGCTAGGACTATGGTATTAAAGCCCACACCCACAGTGACACACCTACTCCAACAAGGCCATACCTCTAATAGTGCCACTCCCTGGGCCAAGCTTATACAAACCATCACAATATCTATGATAAGAACTCTATAAAGGGAAGGATATTAAGGTGTCTGGCCCTTTGCCTTTCTCCCCAGGGCTGGGGAAATGGGGTATAATGGGTTCTCAGGGTTTATAAGAGACTATGGTTGATTTCTACTCTTAACATTCATAAATAGAAAGGAAAGTGACATATAGGTTCTCAGAGCTGGAAAAAAATACATGTAAAAAGATGGCATTTGTGGAACTAAGCTTGAACAGGAATGATCCCCGCACACCTCCACTGGCTCACTTATTTTGCGTCTAATCTGAGGTGACCTTTTCATTGAAGGCCAATTTTCTAATACCAAATAACTTCCGACCACAGGCTGGCTGGCTTGCCGGCCTTCACAGAACTCACCCATTCTAATATCAGTCACGGGAAACATCATTAGGATTGAAAATTCTCTGCAAAACAACTTTCAGCCCTAGAGTGAAGTCCACGGCCCAGCGGGTGACAGTAAGATTAATGACTTAGTTGAGCGCACACACCAATGTTCCCTCATCAGCCCAGGTAATCAAGAGGCGAGGATGTGCCGGTCTGGGACAGCCTCCGGGATCTAGGCGTGCGAAGCAGCCTGTGCATGTGACTCTCTGGAGCCAGGAACTCATCTTCCCCTCTGTTAATAGAGAGCATAGGAATCATGTGACAGGGATGGGTTGCAGGTTCCTGTTTCCCAGCACTGAGAGCATCTTCACAATGAACCTGGGGACCACGGGGCACGGAAACAAACTGAGCCACAAGAACTCCATTTCTTCCCATCCATCTCTGCCCCAATCTGCAGAACAGACTTAATTCCAGGCTACGGGGATTCTGCATTAAGCTCTTTGCCTGAGGACTTGAGGTTCCCCAGGACATTCAACAGAAAATGAGAGACAGAGAGCATACACCCCAGACTCTAGCAGGAAGACAAGGCAGAAACAAATATCGGTCTAAAAACAAGGTACTCCCATCTCTTAAAACCTTAAACTAATCCTCTATGACAGGACAGTGAGTTGGCTCAGTGGGTAGAGCGACTTTCTGACGAACCTGACAGCCTAGGTTGTCAATCAAAAGGAATTGTATCCAGTCATAAGCTGGGACTGACCAGAGTAGCTGGCGAGAGGGAGCCCTGTGGACATCTTCTCCTTTGTCCTCTATTCTTCCTGTTGTCCTGGCATTTCTTTGGGAAAACTAGAATTAATAAATATCTCTTTTTTTAATCCTCAGTAGTTTCCAGCATGTGTTTCACGACAAAATTCTGTTCTTTGCTCTGAGAAATTGATTCCATGCCATTCATGTGGCACTAAATTTGTTTTACATTGGTAACTCCTAACACACACACACACACACACACACACATACACACACATACACACACACACACATACACACACACACACACACATGCAAACACTCATGCATACATATGCACACAGAGAAGTGGGCACTATTACCCACAAGTCAACTAGTTTCATCTGATCAATGAACACCAGGAGAACTCTAAGATTAAACTTCAGTCAGACGATGAAACTTTGAGATATCTCCCACCCCATCCCTGTCATTTTCCACACAAACATGGTGGATGCTTTGTAGTAGAAGTGAATCATGCCATCACTCAATCAGAAAAGAAGGCAGAAAAATAAACAGGAGCAGACAGACCCATGATGACATCCTAAAAGACACCAAAAGAATGCTGTATGCTTCTCTTATCAGAAGTCAGAGGGTAGAGGCAGGACGATCTTCATGGACTTGAGGCCAGCCTGGTTTACATAGTGAGTTCTGGGCCAGTAAGGACTATACCATGAAACCTTGTTTCTAAATAAATAAATTTAATTTAGTTTAATTTAGAAGGAGTGCTGAGGAAGGAAAAGCAAACCGAACCCACCCATGCCCTGTAAGATGCTTGGGTTAGACATCAGCTATACGTTAGGGGGCGGGCCACCTTGAGATGCTAACATTTGTCCAGCACCCAGTGCGTGATCCTTCTGTGTGGCAGGATAGAGAACTTTTTGTGCCTCATACCAATTTATCTAACCAGGAATGTGCCTGGCTCAGACCCTGATACTCAGACACGACATATAGCTGAGGCCTGGTAAAGTCGGAAGACAAGCAGACAAGGGTCTCCCTTGGTCTGAACAGCAGGTTTCTGTTACCTCAGCTCAGACTTGCAGCTTTATAATTCAATATACCACAGAACTGGCCCCAAGTGGCTCTGTACCGTACAGTGAGGGACCTGCAGTCCCTTACTTCTGCAAATGGCTTCTCGGTGTCCATCCTGTGCTGGCTGCAAGTTTCTTCCCATTCACCTTTGTCCTTCCTTTCGTTTCAGCCCACCATCTTGATCTGCCCACCTGATGTGAAATCCCAGCTCAGATGCCCCAGTGTGAGGGTTCCTTCCACGTAGCTTCAACACGTGTACGGCCATAGCCGATTTACCTGATGGAACGGCCTGCTTGTCACTGATACATACTGTGTCCCACGATGTTCTGGCAAAGAGAATCCCTTCCTCTCCCTTAAGCCTGACATTCTAGAGGAATCTCACTTATAATTAAGTGCCTGGTTAGGAATTCACCTGTTGACCATAAAACATCTTGTCAGGTAGATGTCTTTCTGGGAGCCAGTGTAAGGTGCCTCCAGGCTGTTACAAGAGCACGGTAATCCAGTCACAGAAGAATTAAGAGCTGATTTGACAGGAGCAGTTCCTGGTAAACTTGTTCAGTCTCCTAGCGATCTTTCCCTCCTTTTTCACTTCACCAGACATCTGTCTGGAAGTTCAGTCTGGGATTGTACCATTCACAAATCACAGACTCTCTCTCTCTCTCTCTCTCTCTCTCTCTGGAAATTTTCAAAACAACCTTCTTGCACTTTCAAAAACTTCAAAATCTATGTAGAGTGGTCCCCAGCTACCTCCTCTTTTCAATCCAACGAATGTTTCCAGAATGCCTTACCGTGTGGCTCTGAGTAAGGAATCTGGCACACACAGAGAGAGAAACAGATGGGGCTGCTAGCCTTATGGAGTTCAAATGAAGATTGCTGACAATTGTATTTCAATCAAACAACCATAACATGGCGGAGCTGGTGATGTGATTCTCCAGGTCTGCCTTTGGGGGAAACAGGAGAGTTGACTGAGTGACTTGGCTGCATCTCCCCCAGCTCACTCTCACCTTCTCTGCTCCACTCAAGAGTGCCAAAGACTTTTTCTCTTTTCCCCTTGCATTTCTAAGAACAATGACACAATGGGCGGCAACTGCTGAGCTGTATATTTGCCAGCGCAAACCTCAGAGGAATTTTGCACTCTACTATAGAGAACCATTTGCTCCTGTCAGCTAAAGAGACAGTATAAAGGGCGTGTCCAGCATGCATCGAGAACACACCAGAGAGCTGGCAAGGTGGCTCAGTGGCTCGAGTTCTTGTCATGTAAGTGCGAGGAACGTGAGGGTGAATCCCCAGCACCTGCATGAAGCCAGACAGGATAGTGTGTCTGTGAATCCAGTGATTACACTGTGTAATGAGAGCAGAGACAACAAAACCCCAGAAATCTCACAGGCTAGCTTTCCTGGCACATACAGTAGTGAGGAAAAGAAACCCAGAGTCAGACAAGGTGAAAGGAAAGGACTGTGGTGGCTTGAATAGGAATGGCCCCCAAAGGTTCATGCGTTTGAATGCTTGGACATAGGAGGTGGCACTATTAGGGTGTGTAGCCTTGTTGGACTACTTGTGGTCTTGTTGGAGGAAGTGCGTCATTGTGTAGGCGGGCTTTGAGGGCTCCTAGTGCTCAAGCTCTGCCCAGTGCAGGAGAGAGAGCCTCCTCCTGGCTGCCTTTGAATCAAGATGCAGAACTCTCAGCTTGGTCTCCAACACCATGTCTGCCTGCACGCTGCCATGCTTCCCCCCATGATCATAATGGACCGAACCTCTGAATCTATAAGCCAGCCCCAGTTACATGTTGTCCTTTATAAGAGTTGCCATGATCATGGTGTCTCTTCAAAGCAATGAAACCCAAACCAAGGCAAGGCCTGAAACCCAAGATTGTCTTGGGAACTCTGTATGAATGCCTTGACACTAGTGAAGAGACACACACATCCCCACATCAGAAATTCGTGCATTAACCAAAGCTTGATATTCAAGCCCAGTAATCAATCTAGTATTGATAATGTCCTCACTGAATCAGAAAACATCCAAGTGTAAGGACTTTCTACACTCATAATCCAAATGCCATAGCAACAACTAAACAGAGGGGAAAGGAAGTTTCAAAACAGCCATCTCTGTGTCCCACAGAGTCACCCTCAGCAAACAGATACTGGTAGGAGATCAGCAACACCCTTGGCACCTTACCATGTGACTTTCCGGTTCATACTAAAGACTCAGTTTGTGCCTCCCAGCCTCCTACCTCTGGGCTGAACTGTGACTTGCTTTAGCTGAAAGAATGTGACAGAAGTGTAGTGCACTGGTTCCAAGCTCAGGCCCCACAGGCCTTTCATTTCTGCTGTGATCCTGTATATCGGCCATCACTGTTGACCAGGCCTGTGCCAGTGTGCTGGGATCAGATGCTAGTAGCAAGCCCTGTCTCCTGATTAACCCAGACAACACCAATCATAGATTCATGTCACCCTAGATGTGTTAGGAAGCTTAAGCCAAATCAGCAGCACTAACCCGTTTTAGCTGACATGGGAGTGATGGGTGTGTACTTGTGCTTGCTAGATAGACCACGGCACATTTGCTGTGTGTGGTTCCTTTGGTGGTCGTCATCAGAGGAATTAAAAAGGGGGTAATTCAATATGAAGCTTATTAGAAAGGTAAACACACGCACACACATACACACACACATATGTACACACATGCATGCACACACACATGTGCGCACACACACACATGCACACACACAAACATGCATGCACTTTATGTCCAGTCTGATGCTAAAGGCTTCCTGTTGAATGTATGAAAGGGAAGCTCTGAGTGGCTGGTCCAGCCGAAGGGCCATCAGCAGTGGAACGAAGGTGACACAGGGTCCAGTTAGGCCCTGCGCCCACGATCACTGACCTTCGCTGGCCAGCCAGGCTGCAAGCACCTGCGGATTTATGGTGCCTTTCACTGCACAGAAGCCACATCAGAACTCTGCCTCCCGCCAGTCACGAGAGACTCACCTCCATCTTGGTTTCAGACTCCAGAGAGATCGGACAAACTGAGGTACACAAACATAACCTGAGGCCAACATCACGGGGGTCTAAGCCCGATGGGCGTTGGCCTGCACCCAGGCCCTGGGCTGTTTGGGGGCCATCGGGGTGCCAACCCAGCCAGGAGGTTTTTTTGCCCGCGCCGGCGCGCGCGCTGCCATTTTGCCTACAGGTCACCAGAGAGCTCTAGCAGGCAAAGCCCGTAACAGGCATAGCCAGAGGCTAACAAAGCGGGGGTCTAGGCCCCAATAGGCCCTGGACTGACCCCAAGAACTGGGCGGCTTGGTGGGCCATCTGTGTGTCAACCCGCCCAGGAGGTTGTTAGCCCAGCAGACTCTCCCAGCACTTTCAGGGAGCGCGAGCGCACATGCCCGCCATCCTGGCCACCTGACAGACCCAATTAACAGTCATAGCCTAAGGGGAACTTTGCTCAGACCTTGGCCTCCCAGGCTTTTACCTGGACCCAGAGCCTGAGCAGCCAGGCTAGCCTTGTGTGCACCAACCCGGTTGGGAGATCGGCTGCCCAGCAGAGTGATCAGCACGCAGAAAAGGTCCCGGCAGCATACATCATCAGCACTCCCTGAAGGTGCAAACGGGCTCCATCTGGTTCACAGACACAATCTGGGGCAAAGCACACTTGAGCTGCAAGGGCACCCAAGAGGAAGACAGCACATCAGCAATCAGCTACAGGGGAAACCCAGCCATATAGTGTTGCAGTAATAGCCCCAGAGCCCCTCAGGAGGCCCAAACACCAGCCAGGGACAAGACCAACTAACTCCAGAGAACAAGATGGCAAAGGGCAAACGCAGGAACGCTACTAACAGAAATCTAGGCAATATGGCAGCATCTGAACCAAACTCTCCAACATCAGCAAGTCCTGGTTATGCCAACACACCAGAGAGGCAAGATTTGGATTTAAAATCACTGATCATGATGCTGCTAGAAGAACACAAAAAGGACATAAATGAATCTCTGAAAGAAATACAGGGGAACATGAATAAGCTAGAAACCCGTATAATGGAAACAGAAAAATCACTTAAAGAAATGCAGGAGAATAAGGCTCAAGAGATAGAAGCCAATAAAGAAGAAACACAAAAAAAAAAAAAAAACTTAAAGAAATGCAGGAGAACTTGAGTCAAGAGGCAGAAGTCATGAAAGAGGAAACACAAAAATCTCTTAAAGAATTACAGGAAAACACAAACAAACAAATGATGGAACTGAGCAAAACCATCCTGGATCTAAAAACAGAAGTAGAAACAACTAAGAAATCACAAAGGGAGACAACTTTGGAGATAGAAAACCTTGAGAAGAAATCAGGGGCCATAGATGCAAATATAAACAACAGAATACAAGAGATGGAAGAAAGAATTTCAGATGCCGAGGATACCATAGAAACCATTGACTCAACAGTCAAAGAAAATGCAAAATGCAAAAAGCTTGTATCCCAGAACATCCAGGAAATCCAGGATACAATGAGAAGACCAAACCTAAGGATTATAGGTATAGATGAGAGTGAAGATTTACAACTGAAAGGGCCAGCAAATATCTTTAACAAAATTATGTAAGAAAACTTTCCCAACTTAAAGAGAGAGATACCTATGAATATACAAGAAGCCTACAGAACTCCAAACAGACTGGATCTGAGCAGAAACACCTCTCACCACATAATAATTAAAACCCCAAATGCACTAAACAAAGAAAGAATATTAAAGGCAGTAAGAGAAAAAGGCCAAGTAACATATAAAGGAAGACCTATCAGAATCACACCAGACTTCTCACCAGAGACCATGAAAGCTAGAAGATCCTGGGCAGATCTCATGCAGACTCTAAGAGAACACAAATGTCAGCCAAGACTACTATACCCAGCAAAACTCTCAATCACAATAGATGGAGAAACCAAGACATTCCATGACAAAACCAAATTTACACAATATCTTTCCACAAACCCATCTCTACAAAGAATAATAGGAGGAAAACTCCAATACAAGGAGGGAAACTACACCCTGGAAAAAGTAAGATAGTAACCTTCCTTCATCAAACCCAAAAGAAGATAATCACTCAAATATAAAAATAACATCAAAAATGACAGGAAGTAATAATCTCTATTCCTTAATATCTCTTAACATCAATGGACTCAATTCCCCAATAAAAAGACATAGACTAACAGACTGGATAAGGAAACATACATTTTGCTGCATACAGGAAACACACCTAAATGTCAAAGACAAAAACTACCTTAGAGTAAAAGGCTGAAAGACAATTTTGCAAGCCAATGGTCTTAGGAAACGAGCCGGAGTAGCCATTCTAATATCAGATAAAATTGACTTTCAACCTAAAGTCATCAAAAGAGACACTGAGGGACACTTCTTTCTGGTCAAAGGAAAAATCCACCAAGAAGAACGTTCAATTCTGAACATCTATGCTCCAAATACAAGGGCACCCTCATTCGTAAAAGAAACTTTACTAAAGCTCAAAGCACACATTGCACCTAGCACAATAATTGTGGGGTACTTCAACACTCCACTCTCCTCAATGGACCGATCAGGAAAACAGAAACTAAACAGGGACACAGTAAAACTAATTGAAGCTTTGGACCAATTGGATCTGACTGATATTTATAGAACATTTCACCCTAAAGCAAAAGAATATACCTTTTTCTCAGCACCTCATGGTACCTTCTCCAAAATCGACCATATAATTGGTCACAAGACAGACCTCAACAAATACAAGAAGACGAACTAATCCCATGCCTCCTATCAGATCACTATGGTGTAAGAGTGGTTTTCAATAGCAACAAAAACAACAGAAAGCCCACATACACATGGAGGCTGAACAATACTCTACTCAATGACACCTTGTCCAAAGAAGAAATAAAGAAAGAAATCAGAGACTTTTTAGAATTTAATGAAAATGAAGGCACAACATACCCAAATCTTTGGGACACAATGAAAGCAGTGCTAAGAGGAAAACTCATAGCCCTGAGTGCCTCCAAAAAGAAAATGGAGAGAGCATATACTAGCAGCTTAATGACACACCTGAAAGCCCTGGAACAAAAAGAAGCTATTTCACCCATGAGGAGTAGAAGACAGGAAATCATCAAACTCAGGGCTGAAATCAATCAAGTGGAAACAAAGAGAACCATACAAAGAATCAACGAGTCCAGGAGCTGGTTCTTTGAGAAAATCAACAAGATAGATAAACCCTTAGCCAGACTGACCAAAGGGCACAGAGAAAGTATCCAAATTAACAAAATTAGAAATGAAAAGGGAGATATTACAACAGAAACTGAGGAAATCCAAAAAATCATCAGATCCTACTACAAAAGCCTATACTCAACACAACTGGAGAATCTGGAGGAAATGGACAATTTCCTAGACAGATACCAAATACCAAAATTAAATCAGGACCAAATAGATCATCTAAACAGTCCCATAACCCCTAAAGAAATAGAAGGGGTCATAGAAAGTCTTCCAACCAAAAAAAGCACAGGACCAGATGGTTTCAGTGAAGAATTCTATCAGACCTTCAAAGGAGACCTAACACCAATACTCTTCAAACTATTCCACAAAATAGAAACAGAAGGAACCCTACCCAATTCCTTCTACGAAGCCACAATTACACTGATACCAAAAGCACACAAAGATCCAACAAAGAAAGAAAACTTCAGACCAATCTCCCTTATGAACATCGATGCAAAAATACTCAATAAAATTCTTGCCAACCGAATCCAAGAACACATCAAAACGATCATCCACCATGATCAAGTAGGCTTTATCCCAGGGATGCAGGGTTGGTTCAATATACAGAAATCCATCAATGCAATCCACTACATAAACAAACTCAAAGAAAAAAACCACATGCTCATTTCATTGGATGCTGAAAAAGCATTTGACAAAATTCAGCATCCTTTCATGCTTAAAGTCTTGGAAAGAACAGGAATTCAAGGCCCATACCTAAACATTGTTAAAGCAACATACAGCAAACCGGTAGCCAGCATCAAACTAAATGGAGAGAAACTTTAAGTGATCCCACTAAAATCAAGGACTAGACAGGGCTGCCCCCTTTCTCCTTATCTTTTTAATATTGTACTTGAGGTACTAGCTCAGGCAATTCGACAACATAAGGAGGTCAAAGGGATACAAATTGGAAAGGAAGAAGTCAAACTATCATTATTTGCAGATGACATGATAGTCTACCTAAGTGACCCAAAAAACTCCACTAGAGAACTCCTACAGCTGATAAACAACTTCAGCAAAGTGGCAGGTTATAAAATCAACTCAAGCAAATCAGTGGCCTTCCTACACTCAAAGGATAAGCTGGCTGAGAAAGAAATTAGGGAAATGACCCCCTTCACAATAGCCACAAACAGTATAAAGTATCTTGGGGTGACTCTTACCAAACATGTGAAAGATCTGTATGACAAGAACTTCAAGACCCTGAAGAAGGAAATGGAAGAAGACCTCAAAAAATGGGAAAACCTCCCATGCTCATGGATCGGCAGGATCAATATAGTTAAAATGGCCATTTTGCCAAAAGCAATATATAGATTCAATGCAATACCCATCAAAATCCCAACTCAATTCTTCACAGAATTAGAAAGAGCAATTATCAAATTCATCTGGAATAACAAAAAACCCAGGATAGCTAAAACTATTCTCAGCAACAAAGGAATTCTGGGGGAATCAGTATCCCTGACCTCAAGCAATACTACAGAGCAATAGTGTTAAAAACTACATGGTATTGGTACAGTGACCAGCAGGCAGATCAATGGAACAGGATTGAAGATCCAGAAATGAACCCACACACCTATGGCCACTTGATCCTCGACAAAGGGGCTAAAAACATCTAATGGAAAAAAGATAGCCTTTTCAACAAATGGTGCTGGTTCAACTAGAGGTCAACATGCAGAAGAATGCGAATTGATTCATCCTTGTCTCCTTGTACTAAGCTCAAAACCAAATGGATCAAGGACCTCCACACAAAGCCGGATACTCTGAAGCTAATAGAAAAGAAACTGGGGAAGACCCTTGAGGACATCGGTACAGGGAGAAAGTTTCTGAACAGAACACCAATAGCATATGCTCTAAGATTAAGAATTGACAAATGGGACCTCATAAAATTACAAAGTTTCTGTAAGGCAAAGGACACCATCAAAATGACAAATCGGCAACCAACAAATTGGGAAAAGATCTTCACCAATCCTACATCAGATAGAGGGCTAATATCCAATATATATAAAGAACTCAAGAAGTTAGACTCCAGAAAACCAAACAACCCTATTAAAAATGGGGTACAGAGTTAAACAAAGAATTCTCACCTGAAGAATTTCGGATGGCGGAGAAACATCTTAAAAAATGCTCAACTTCATTAGTCATTAGGGAAATGCAAATCAAAACAACCCTGAGATTTCACCTTACACCAGTCAGAATGGCTAAGATTAAAAATTCAGGAGACAGCAGGTGTTGGAGAGGGTGTGGAGAAAGAGGAACACTCCTCCACTGCTGGTGGAGTTGCAAATTGGTACAACCACTCTGGAAATCAGTCTGGCGGTTCCTCCGAAAACTGGGTACCTCACTTCCAGAATATCCTGCTATACCATTCCTGGGCATATACCCAGAGGATTCCCCAGCATGTAATAAGGATACATGTTCTACTATGTTCATAGCAGCCCTATTTATAATTGCCAGATGCTGGAAAGAACCCAGGTATCCCTCAACAGAAGAGTGGATGCAAAAAATGTGGTATATATACACATTGGAGTACTATTCAGCCATTAGAAACAATGAATTCATGAAATTCTTAGGCAAATGGATGGAGCTGGAGAACATCACACTAAGTGAGGTAACCCAGACTCAAAAGATGAATCATGGTATGCACTCACTAATAAGTGAATATTGACCTAGAAAACTGGAATACCCAAAACATAATCCACACATCAAATGAGGTACAAGAAGAACGGAGGAGTGGCCCCTTGTTCTGGAAAGACTCAGTGAAGCAGTATAGAACAAAATCAGAACAGGGAAGTGGGAAGGGTTGGGTGGGAAAACAGGGGGAGGAAAGGGGACTGATGGGACTTTCGGGGAGTGGGGGTCCAGAAAAGGGGAAATCATTTGAAATGTAAATAAATATATCAATAAATTAAAAAAAAAGAAATGGAAGCTCTGCCTCTCAGAGTATGGCAAATATCTTAAGGAGGAGCAGACAGCAGACAGAGTGGGGAGCTCAGAGGTAACATCTCTGCAGCCCACAGAGCAGCCGGCAGCAGCGATGTTATGCTTTAAAGTTGCAACAGATTCATAAGATGAATGTCCTGTGAGTCTAGATTGCAGAGCTCATTTCTGTGAACTGGGCTGATGCCTGCCATCACACCTACCCTGGGCCCTGGCTTCTTTCCCTTTATTCTACTCTCCCCCGCAGCAAAATTGCGCTCCACGGCAGACACGTCAGATTTCCAACAGCCACTGAGTCAGTCATTCTGCTTCCCTCTCATCTGAAACATCTCCTCAAGCTGTCCTTTCCGTGTTTTCCCATTCATGCCCCACCACAGAAGTGAAAAAAGCTGTCCTCAGTATGTCTCACAAAGTGTTGGTTCTGTGGGGTTTGGGAGATGGCTGCAGGACCGAACCCTGGAGTCAGATAGTCATGAGTCTGTGACCCAGAGACACTACAAGAAACCATGTGACCTTAGGAAAGCCTTCTGCTCACTTGGGCCTTCGATCTCTCTTCTATACTTGGGAAGAGTTACCATGGCTATGTCAGTGGGTTGATGTGATGATCAAATAAGAAATTGCAAGCAGATCACTGAGCAGCTACCCGCATGTCACCAGTGCCCAGCAGCCAGCACGATCCTTTAGAGTTGGAGAATAAGCAGATCTGATTTTGTCTTATTTTGGTTCCAATACTTGCTTGCTTTCTTCTGCTGCTGATATGCCCTTCTTTCTATCTGGGTTTGCCCACACACAAACATGAGGCCCCCCCAGGTAATCTTTATTA
Source organism: Apodemus sylvaticus (assembly GCF_947179515.1). Classification (NCBI taxonomy): domain Eukaryota; kingdom Metazoa; phylum Chordata; class Mammalia; order Rodentia; family Muridae; genus Apodemus; species Apodemus sylvaticus. Next base: position 11,537,758 of record NC_067492.1, read on the forward strand.
GAACTACTCTCTCTCTCCACCTCTAGAGTAAGCCATTGGTCTAGACTGGATTCTGAGCCGGGCAGTGGTGGCGCACGCCTTTAATCCCAGCACTTGGGAGGCAGAGGCAGGCGGATTTCTGAGTTTGAGGCCAGCCTGGTCCACAAAGTGAGTTCCAGGACAGCCAGGGCTACACAGAGAAACCCTGTCTCGAAAGGAAGGAAAGATGGAAGGAAGGAAGGAAGGAAGGAAGGAAGGAAGGAAGGAAGGAAGGAAGAAAGGAAGGAGGGAAAGAAGGAAGGAAGGAAAGAAAGAAAGAAAGAAAGAAAGAAAGAAAGAAAGAAAGAAAGAAAGAAAGAAAGAAAGAAAGAAAGAAAGAAAGAAAGGGAAAGGAAAGGAAAGGAAAGAAAAGAAAAGAAAAGAAAAGAAAAGAAAAGAAAAGAAAAGAAAAGAAAAGAAAAGAAAAGAAAAGAAAAGAAAAGAAAAGAAAAGAAAAGAAAAGAAAAGAAAAAAGAAAGTCAGCATGCACGCCAGGTGTGATGGTGCATGCCTTTAAAAAATAAAATAAAATAAGACTGAATTCTGTGCCCATGAACAGGAAGTAATACCAACATCACCTCAGAATCATAATGACACTGACAGGCAGGAATCTGAGACCACTCTTGGCGATGCCTGTCTGAGTCCCAGCCCTGATCCTCTTTATCCTCTAAGCCGCGGTTTCACCGAGGATACCTCCTAGTCCAGCTCCTGTTGAAATACCCCATTTTCTCTAAGCTGGCTCTCTCAGCAGCTCTAAGAGCACACTGAGTGTCCTGCCATCTAGCTAGATGATGAGCCTCCTACCTGGTGGTCCAACCCATTAACAGGAGGCTTTCCTTCGTCTGCCACAGCGGGGTCCTCTGAGGCTCTGGCCCTGTTCTTCTGTTCACAGGGCTGTTTTCTCCATGGCCTGCCTTCTCTCAGAGCATCAGCCTTATGCTGTGGTGTGGATCTCACTGAGGGGTCACCCCTGGTGGTGGCTGAATGTATCAGCATGGCCAGGCAGCAGGGCCCAGTGACTCACTTAAGCAAATCTAGATGTTGCTGTGCAGGTATTTGGTAGATGCAGTTAATGTCAGCCATCAGCTGACTTAAGTAAGAGAGACTATTGTTGATCATCTAAAGAGACTTTGCCCAATCATTCGCTAGCCCCTTTGGGATTAATTTTTTGAAGGAAAAGGAAATCCATTTGCAGGCTCTTGCTTGAGCACACAATCTGATAGTGCATAGGGGGGGAGCGGTGTTCAGGCTTCCCAGTTCTACACCATGCTCATCGGTATGAGTCTATCCTCAACCGGTTTAGTGCTAGCACCCTAGCTTACCCATGCCTTCCTCCTGACCACCCACACCCTCGAGGCTGACCATGTAGCCAGCAGACCAGACCCACGATTCCCCAAAATCGAATGTGACTGTTCTCCAATTCACACAAAATAGATGGTCAGACCCTAGTCATAAGGTCAGCTGACAAGATTCACTGTCCTCTTAATATTATAAACAAAAGTATGCACTGAGTTATAACTCAAGTTCGGTGATAACGCCAAGCCCTCTTTAGCATTAAATCCCTTAATCCTTCTGAAATGCCATAGGATAGAAATGGTTGTCATCTCTCCGTTTCCAAAGAAGGAACCAAGGCTGAGCATTGTGGAGCCTGTCTAGGGTGACCTCTCAATCACTTGTCTAGAGTAGCCTGTCAGTTGGGAGGAAGAGATAGAGTCCATGCCTACCCTAACACATCCTAACACCAGAGTCCACAATCTCTTGGTTAAGCTGCCATTTTGCTCTTGGTACTATCCCAACTCCACTTTTCAAACATTAGTTGCAATGCGCCAAATGATGGCCCCTAAAATACATGACTGTCTTTCACTTGTGAGCCTGAGTCGATTTGGGGAAAGTATCCTGTGAACATAATTAAGGATCATGAAATCTAGCTATGGCATAAATTCAATCACACATGTCCTTACAGGAAAACGGGAATGACACAGAAAGAACCACACAAAGAAAAATGGCAAGACCAGAGAGGCTCAGTGACAAGGTGTGGGACACCAACGCAATTCCAGCCTCTGCTGGAAACAGGAAGAGAAACACCAGTTTTCACCATTGGGACTTCTGGAAGGACCAAGCCCCGCTGACACTTTAATGTGACTATCTGACCATCAAAAATGAGAAAATTAATTTCTGCTCTTTAAGTCCCCAAGTCAACATGTGGGGCTTAGCTTTTTATTCGTTAACAATCCTAGGAAGCTAACACTAAAATTGGTTGGACACTTTCCTGTGATTTGGGTTTGGTTTTGTTTCCTTTATGTGATTAGGGTCTCACTATGTCATCCAGACTCCAAACTGTCCTGCCTCCATCTCCCTGTCAGAGATGTGTGTGGCCTCAGATGACCTGCTAAGCACACTGTAAGATCCCATCACCCTCCGGAGGAGAGTCTAGGACCAACATATTACACCCCAATGCAATCCAACCCTGCCTCAGCCTCGTTAGCTCCTGTGACCTGTTCATCTTCCCATCATGGTGGACCGTTTTTTATTTCATGGATAAAGGTGTTTTGTTAAATGAACCTAACTCCAGGGACCAAAACAAGTTATCGAATCAGAAAGAGAAAGAATTCGTGAATCTAGTCTTCACCCTAGCTTTTTAACAGTAATCATGTGACACCTGAGTCTAAGCCCCAAACCTCATAGTCCCTGAAACAAACCAGAGCCCCAAACCACCTATCAGTGTCCACTACCACTGCAACACTGTTGACAAAGATTAGCCAATACATCCCTAGCCCCTTCACTTCTCACAGGCACACAGGGCTATCAACATTTGCCCTAATCCTCTGTCTATTGCCTGCCAACTCCACCTCAGCCCCTCCCCTGGTGGCCTACACCTTATCCTGATGACTGTGCCTGTCACTAAATCCAAAAGGCATTTCTGGTACCAGCAGGCATTTGCCACTTCACGTCCTGCTAGAGCCACTCAGAGGCTCTCCACCTGCCTTATGGACAGAACGCTGGGACTGCCAACAATGCCCTCCCCAGCTTGGGGCTGCCAAGAAAGAAAGGCAGCACTGACAACTGCCACCTCCCAGCGTCAATAGTGCTACAGACTCCAGGCTCCCCAGCAAGGCCTGAGCCCGGGGCTGCTTGCTTGATGGGACCCATTAAATGGCTAAATCACAGACTGCAGGAAGCCACTGTGAGGAGCTAAAGGCAGAGGCCTTCGAAATACATTGGCACCTAAGTGCGTACAGGGTACTGGGGCCAAGCGGTAGCCTCGGTCCTCTTTCCAAGGAGCGGGGTTGCCAACAGCCCTGCAGCTGTGCGCAGGTCACAGACGTTGGAGTGATACGCCTTCCCCAGCTTGGGGCTGCCAAGAAAGAACAGCAGCGCTGACAACTGCAAACTCCCAGCATCAATAGCCCTATGGAGTCCAGACTCCCCAGCAAGGCCTGAGCCCAGGCCGCTTGCTTAATGGCTGCACTGACAATCTGGCTTTTAGCTCTAGCTCTTAGCTCCTAGTCCTAACTGCTGAAGCTGCTTTCCTCGTCTCCGGACCCAGAATCTTGCACCTGCCTTCTTTGAGCCTCCGATCTCAGGCATCCAAGACAACCTCCATTTCTCTGACACCACAAGCCAGCTGGACACCTGGCCTCACCGGGCCCCTACAGCCTACATAGGACCCAGGAAAGTGTCCTGAGTTAATGATCCCAGTTCTTCATGCACCTCCATAGCGATTCTGTGTAGGTGAGCCTAGCAGAGAGATGCGATGTGAAATTCTTTTTATAAAGTTTTTATTGGCAGCCAGTCTCTTAACCTTTACTCCCGGCTTCAGGTTATAGACCCAGCTAAGTTGGTGCCCATGGACTGCCCTGCCTCCCACACAATCACAGGGCTCCCCGTTATCATCAAGGGTTCTGTGGCCTGAAGATGAAGCAGGCTGGTGTGTGGAAGGCTTGGGGGACCATTTTAGAAGGCAATGGGGACCTCAGTAGATGAGGGTTGCATAGAAAAAAGCAGGTTGCTACAGTGTTTCATGTTCCTGGCCTGTTTCATGTCCCTGGCCCCTTCCTCTGATCTCCCTGGCTTCCTGGCTACAATGGAGCCAGCCTCTCAACTCCCTGCACCTCTCCACAGTCCTGTACTGCTTCACCGCAGGACCACAGAAATGGAGTTATGTGATCATAGCTGAAAGCAGTGACCCCCAGATCAGTCTCTCTCTCCCTTTCGGCTGTTGTTTCTTAGGTATTTGCCTGAGAAACAAAAGACACACAGAAAGGGAAACTGTGAAACTGGGAGCAAGGTCGTATGCACCGGGAGACCAGGTCTGACCCAGAGAGCTCCATCAGCCCCTCTTCCTAAGAAGATGGAGTTTTCTCCCTTGTCACCAAGTAAACTTGACTGGTCTGGTTGTGGGAAGCTCTGGAGAAGCTCACTCTCCGAGTCTGTCAAAGCCAGGGTTGGAATAGTTCCATCAGTGGTCACTCACAGTGGCTGGCCATCCTCGTAGGACACAGCAGATCCTACCTGGAGTCCAATAGGATTCTTGGCCCAAAGAAACTCAGATAAGATCCTCTGGAGGGATGATTTTCACCTGTGTGGGAGATATATGGTCTATAGAGGACCTGAGGCTGGTGCAGGGTCACGGAGACTTTTGTCTTTAAACAAAGGTCCCCACCCTGCCTGATCATCAGGCCCGCCCAAGGAATTGCAAAGATGCAAGTTCATCAGCAATGCATCCGTGGTGCCTAGGAGACAGCTGGGATACAGCTTCCTGATGCTCTTAGTATAGAACACCTGGCACTCAGTTTCATCTCTTGGGCTCATCTTCTCAAACTTGCTATGTGGTGGTTAGCTCTCACTGTCAGCTTTGTTAAATTTAAACTCAACATGGAAACACCTCCAAGAGGGCTTTTCAACTCTAGAGGTGTTTGTACAGAGGGAAGACCCACTCTGGATGCGGGTGGTCCCGTGGCACGGGCTCAGGTCTCAGACTAAATTTAAAAATTGAAAGCCAGCTGAGATGCAGGGTTAACCTCCCTCTGCTTCCTGACTGCAGATACAGTGTGGCCAGATGCCTCATGCTCCTGTCTTCCCAGACATGATGGACTGTATCTGACTGCAGATACAGTGTGACCAGCTGCCTCATGCTCCTGTCTTCCCCGACATGATGGACTATATACAACTGCAGATACAGTGTGACCAGATACCTCATGCTCCTGTCTGCCCCAACATGATGGACTGTATAGAACTGCAGATACAGTGGGACCAGATGCCTCATGCTCCTGTCTCCCCTGACATGATGGACTGTACCCTAGGAGAACAATTTAGGCAAACTTCTTCTTCCTTAGATTCTTTCTATCAGGAGCTTTGTCATGAGACTAATGTAATTTATCAACACACTGCCTTTATCACTTCAACCTCCCAGCATCCTCCCCTTCCTCACTTCTCCAGTAGGCCGAGAATCTTTCCTCAGAGCCTCTCTTTGCACATTCTCTTCCTGATGTGCTCTTGCTCCAGTTAATCCTACTTCTTGTGCTAGGAACACAGCATAACTATCACTTCCCTTGTCACACTCCCCCCCCCAACAAAACTAGCTCAGACCCCATTAGCCTCCCTCATTGGTCCCTTGGTAACATTCATCAAATGTGCAGTGAACTCATTATCTGCATAACTGTGTGCTCCTTGTCTGTCTCAGCCAATAGGCCATGAACGGCACAAGGCGGTAGCTATGTGTATCTTGCACACAGTGTGTTCCCATGGAATATACTTTTGACATAAGTGTTTGGCATGTTCTCGGTGAATGAGGGAGAAAAAAAGTACTGGTTGGCTAAGAAAAAAATAATACCCTACTCCCCGTGTCCCACCTTGGATACTTTCAGTAAGCACTGAATAGATAAACCTCTAACAGATTCAAGCACACTTCTTGAACTGCTTTTGAACAGTCTACAAGTTCAAAAGGGCAACATTTGCCAAATGTATGTAATATTTTCCATGACAAAGGGATTCTTCATTTAACAAAAAAAAAAAATCCCCTGGAAGAGTTTTTAAATAGTGCTTTCATTCCCTCTGGTGCCCATAAGCTGTATTAAGAGCTCATTAATTATCTGCCAGGGAGGCTAGAACTAAGAGGCAAGTGGTGCGGATGGTTGCCAGGGGAAGAAATGATGATAAATCAGCCCTTCAAGAGAGTGTAAATCATGGGAACCAGGACTCAACTTCTAGAAATGCATGCACACAGTTCACCAAGAACATCATCCTCACCGATGGGTGTGCCCACATGGAAACACCCTTGACCTGGAACCCAGCCTCCATCTCAGAAAGGTATCCCATCCCTGCCTTTGACCAAAGCATAGCTTCTAGGGGTGTCTCTAGGCTGTTGCCTTTGGGACTGGAGCATGGCCTTACCTTGTCTAATTGCTTCACTTGGTACCACTCAAACTTTCCACAACACTAGGGATCCCAGACGATCTTCCCTGGTCTGCTGGTCACATATTTCAAGAGCATGCAGGCTACCTCTAACCAGGGTACCCACTAACCTGGAATGGAGGAAGACACCCCCACTCCCAATCATGCTGCTGGGACCACTCGGAGAACTTCATGTGGAAAGAATAATACTGATGGAGCTGTGGGTGGGTGTCAGCTCTGTCTCCAGACTTCTGAGTGTCCTTTATCAAAGTCCGTGGTGACACAGGAAGCACTCAGTGAGAAACAGCAATCTGAAGAGCTTGCCACGAGAGACAGCTGGACTCAATTACCTGGACTTGGCAGAAAAAAAGAGCAGGCAAGCAAGAGGACAAGATTCCCCTGTGCCCAGTGGAGGCCGATGGCACGAGGAAAGGTATATGGAAGAAACCGTGGGACATCTTATGAAATTCTTCAGGTGAACAGATTTTACATTCTCTGCTTGGTCTCAAATGGGAAATCCGAGAAAAATTCAGAGACTCTAGCAGTCAGTGATCAGCCCTGAGAGAATGGGGGTACTGGCCACAATGGTCATGGTCAGGGTTCTACTTTGCATATGCTCTGGATATCCCTACTGTCTGTTGTGCCTTCTCACTGGACTGCCTCTGTGTCTGCTTTCTGTGAGGTGACTGCATTGGTTTCATGAATGACAACCAGACCTGTGACCCATCATAGGAACATTCCCAGATGCCTTGAGACGCCATCTGGCTCCGCCTCTTCTTCCCAACTGCTCCTCCCTCCCATAGCCTGGAGTCTAGACTCACCAGGATTATTATATATAAGCAGTAGTCTCTCTCTCACTCTTCTGCTCTGCCCAATCCCCTTGTTTCCCTTGCTCTGGACCCTTCCTGGTTAGAGATGGTTTGGGCGCTCATGAAATATGTGACAGCCAGACCAGGGAAGGTTGTCTGGCCCCCTAGTAGTAGTAGACAAGTTTTCAGTCTTTGGTATGAATGCATTCATCTCTCCTCTCAATTCTGACCCCTCTGGAGTCTTGAGGACAGTCTGGTCTGTGCTATCCTCATGCCTTGGAGCCCAGCAGAATACCAGGCCTACAGACAGTGCATGACAAATGTCACACGAAGAATTGAATGACATCATGGTCATGGCCACAAGTCTCATGACTCAAAATGAAAGCAAGAAGCATAAGGGATTACCACAACTCCTGAGAGTGTAAGAGTCATCACAGGAGTTCCTGGCCTTTCATCAAGTTTCCACAGAACCTGTGCTGTTTTCCCTCTCCTGGTCATTTCTCTGCCTGCTTCTCATTAAGAAATACTTCTAGATATGACTTCTTCTCTCTTCCATATTTACCGCTGAATTTGCAATACAGTACATACAGCGAGATCTCATAGATGCATCAGTCACCTGCTCTCAAAGCAGTTGGGAGTGGACAGATGTGGTATCTTTAGGAACCAGGCCAAAACTGACAACAAAGAAGGTCATAGGAGAGACTTCATCACAGCAGGTCCAAAGGAAATAAATGACCGTGTTATACATATATGGTGTAAGATGACAGCTAAGGGAGCCAATTCAAACAAACTCACTGGGAGACGCAGGCAGTAGTGGGAAGTGGGGTATGGCTACCCCAAGCTTTTCTTTGGGACTCTATGAGAAACTACCAAGAAAAATCTCTTTATCTATGTCTCAAGTCGTCTGTCTTTATGGCTGAGATGATCTAATTAAGTCAGGTAAGAGTCCCCCATCTTTGTCTGTCTCTGCCAGATAATTAAAGGGAAATCAAAGCTTTGAGCCTGAAAAATTGTCAACACTCCAGTGTTTAGCCATTTGTAAATACAGCAACAGCCAGCACAGCTACAGTAACGGGTGGAGAGGCAAAGGCATTTCTCCGCTCCCCAAGCCCAGCCTGTTATCTGCAGTTCTGCATGTTGGCTGCGCCGTGCTAATCATGACCCTGAGGCCTTACAAGATTGGGAAAAGCCTTCCAAAGCATCAGACAGAGATTAAATTGTCGTGCCTGTAGTTGCAGCATTCATTTAAATTACAATTCTTTGGAAACCGATATTGGATTACCAGCTCTCAAAAGACATGAAATTTTATCTAAGGGTGAGTCTTTATGAACGGAATGTCTGATCGGTGTGAACTGCTTTCTTTGTGGGAATGGGGTCTTTCTAGATGTATGAGAGTCCTATAAAAAAAAAAACTTGATTGAATATAAAAACTACTACTTACTTTGGAACGACCAACACAGTTTACAAGAATTTCGATGTATTCATTTTCTCATCATCACCAGGAATTCCTCAGCAGGGCAGATGATACAGAGGGGTAGGGATGTAGCTACAAATGCAGAAATCAGCTTCCCACCCAACCCCCTTTTCCTTCTCACACCTTGAGGTTCCCCTTCCAAAAACTGCAGTTCATACCTCCACCTATTTGAGGCCACATTGTCCACAGGGGTGAAAGGTCAGAAGTGCCCAGAAATTTGCATTGTCTCTGTCTATTCCCAGATCTAAGGGTAACAGAAATGCTGGGGTGCAAAGAGCCCAGCACTATTTTTTTTTCCGGACAAGGACAAATAAGCTCGTTCCCCAGAGCTCTTGGGTGGTATCAGATGGCAGGAAACAAACCTAGGCCTGGACTCATGATCAGTACCTGGGCTCTGCCTCTTCCTGCTCCTGCATGGCCCTGGCCTCACCTCCCTAATGAACCTCTCAGGCCTTATGGCCCATACGCAGACTTCCTCTGGAGGGTCGCATGTAAGATTCAAGATGAACCTTCACCCTTTGATGTAGGTCCCCCAGCCCCAATTGGCCACTGTGGTTGTGTACAGGTTCTCTAGGGCACAGAGGAGCTAGGGAGCAGGGTATCGGTAAGTACAGGAGTTATGTATGACCCAGGGGGTATGAACAACCATTTTGGAGGACGGCTCCTTTATTGAAATAGTGGGGTAACTTATATAGCTTGAGTCAGGGGGAGGGAAGGAAAAGAGACAAGAGAAGAAATGCTTCAGCAGAAGTCTTTGAAACTATCAGCCAGATGATCAGATTTCTGATCACATAATTTTTGTGACACCACTTCTCTGGTAGGGGAAACAGAAGACAGACTGGGTTCATCATGATGCAACCTGTGTCTTATGGAGTTGAGTAGGCCCAAGCCTGATTTGGGTAACGAGTGGCCCCACTCCTGAAATGCTCTCTGAGAGGTGTTTAGGGTGTGGGCAGTGTTGCAGTGTCCCTTATCTGGCTTAGTGGACCCACATTTTGACGAATGGAAGAAATGGACCCAGAGAGTGTGATTTGCCCAAGGCTACATATGCCATGTGTAGAGCCCAAGGATTTTGGCTTATAGAACCAGTATCTATCAGCACCCCCCAGCCTGATCAGAATGGAAAGAGAGGTACACATAGTTTCTAATTCAATTCAAATGCACAAGCTGCTGAGACAAAGACCTAGGATGGTGTTAGAGCATGCAGCATTTCCATAGAAAGGATCCCAGAGTAAAAGCATCTTCCCTACGGCTTTCCTGGGTGACTGTGTCATAACTTGATCTGAAGGCCATCAAAAGGAATGAGTGCTTTCACAAGAACCTGACTCAGCATTCCAAGTGTCTTCCATAGGACCATGGATAACCCTGTCCATCAGAATCCTACACCTAAGAAATTTCTGGGGATGGGAATGAAGAGGAGAGGAAATTGGAAACATAAATGGGTTCGCAGTGTAGCACCACAGAAGGGGTGGCAAGTCCTTGGAATAACCCTCACACTAGAAGCAGCCTTTCTGCCCTTGGCCACCATAACTTCCAGTTGTCCCCCAGTTCCTCAGATGTCAGCTGCCTTCCTCATGTCACCTCCAGCAAAGCTCCACAAAAACTTGAGGACATCACCAGCATCTGAAGACTCTACAATCTGGGCTTCTGCGTTCCCGCACCTGGCTCGCTCTGCCTGAGCCTCAGAGGAGCGAAGTTACCCACACAACCCAGGAAGAACCAGAACCAGAAGCTGAACCCAGAAGCACCAAACTCTACAACCCATTCTTGCAGAATGATGAGGAGAGGGAAGCTGGAATGGCTTTCTGTAGGACACCCAATCTCCCAGCAGAATAAATGGCTAAGTTGGGTTGATCAGATAACCCAATGGTAAAGGGAGCCAAAGAACCTAATTGGGTCTCACATCACGAAGAAATAGCCTGAAAGGAGAAAGAAGACCTAAAATTGAGGTGGAGCATAAGACAACAGAAATGTTCTAACACTCTGAAGATATGCAGATTTCTATGCTGGGGCAGAGAGCTAATGAGAAAAGATGCTGAGAGCCATTAACAGGTTCTTCCTTTTAACTTGGTGGCAACTGTAAGTGGAATCTCTCTCTCTCTCTCTCTCTCTCTCTCTCTCTCTCTCTCTCTCTCTGGAAAGAACGAGCAGCCAGCGAGTGACTGCAAAGCATACTAAGTGGTTGATTTGTGCCAGGCTCTTCTTACACACTCTTTCACCACTTGTGGTGGTTTGAGTAAGGATGGCCCCCATAGGTTCATGTATTTGAATGCTTAGTTGCTGTGGAACTGTTTGAAAGGATTAGAAGGTATGGCCTTATTAGAGGAAGTGTGTTACTGTGGGTAGATTTTGAGGTTTCAAAAGCTCATGCCCAGCCCAAGTCTCCAGTCTCTCTTCTCTCTTCTCACCTGCACTCTCCCCCCTGCCCTCTCCTTGCAGATCAGGACGTAGGCCTCAACTACTTCCTCAGAACAATACCTGCCTGCCACTATGCTGTTCACCATGATGATAAAGGCTAAACCTCTGAAACTACAAGCAAGTCCCAGTTCAACACTTTCTTTCATAGAAGTTGGCTTGGTCACGGTGTCTCTTTACAGCAATAAGATACCAATATACAAAGTGAGGACAGAGAAGGACATTAACAAATGGTAACATACCCAGCTTGACCTCATGTAGCAAAGGAAACATTTGATCAGTTTAACTGGAATTCAAGCCCTTGGAGCAAACCTCATAAAGATAAGCAGGCTATCCCAAACACACCTGGAAAGTATCACGGGGAAGGGAAGAGTGAAGGGTATGAATACTCCTCTCCATGTGAGACTAGCCTCTGAACCTAACCAATTTTGAGCACAGATGTGTCCCCTCCCTTGAGAGGCACCATGTGGGGATTAGAAACTGTTCTCTTGCTCTCCCTACTAGAAGTTACCATGGCTCAGGGTTAGCAGAGAATCCGAAATTCTTACTTGATTTCCCTCTAGGGACCCAGTGGCCCCCAGGGAGAGAAGTAAAGCCTCATTTACTTGAAATAGGGACACAGGAATCTTCCTGTTCACATGCCTCCTCCAGTGTGACCTTTGGCCTGTTAAAAATATGGTGCTAATCAAACTCTGTTTTTTAAGGGTTGCCAAGAACATGCAAAAGAGCCAGGCACACAGTAGATGTTCAATGATGCTAAGTTATTTTCCACAATGGAATATGTGAGGGGTGAGCTAAAGGGAGCAGGACAGGCTGGGGAGGGGTGGTCATGGCTGAATAGAGCTACCAGGAAGCATCTTAGGTGAACTGGTTCTGAAGGTTCAGTAGGGTTAGTGCCCACACAGTTGGGAGCATTTGTGACAATGGTCATTCTCACTGAACCCAGCACAGACATCTCAAGAAGAGGAAAGCATGTGTTTCTTAAGACGGTAACACATCCTGGAGTTGCTTGAGTTCCTGTGCGTGAGCCCACTTATATCAGTTACCCAAGGAGTAAACGGTTCAGTTCAAAAAAAAAAAAAAGTTATGAATTGGCTATACTCTTCAGAGACCAGAGCCTGGAGAGATGCTTGAAGCATGAAAGATCAAGAACTAAAGCCCTTATGTGCCTGCTACCAGTAGACATTTCCCCCTCTGTTAGATCAGTAGTCTCTGCAGAGCTTATTAAATCACATGCTCCTATATCTCAACCAACCCTTTCTCAGTTAGTAGGTTTAGGGAAGAGACTGGGAATCTGCTTTCCAAACAAGCTTTGGGTGGTAATGAAGTAACTGGTACAGTGTTCGTGCGGTGGTCTGAATGAGAAGGGCTCGCATAGATTCATATATTTGAATGTTTGGTCCCCAGTTGGTAGAACTGACTTTTCTTCCTCTTGACACTTCTGCCTTGAGTTAAGACACTGTGCTGCACAAGCCTGGGGAGCCTTCCAGCTTTGCTGTTCTGTGACTCAACGCATGTCTAGTCAGAGTAGTGTGCTCTACATCTAGCTGTTTTGTGGGCATGAAAAGGTAGGGAGATTCTCTGGAATACAAAAAGAACAGGGGCCACATTTTTTTTCCTATTCCCCCAAATTTCTTTCTTAGTCTAAAGTACTTTCTTGACTTCATTGAGCTAAGATCCTGTTCCCCAACTGGTTCTTGATCTGTCATTTTAAAAAAATCCATGGGCCAATTGCTAGGTGGAAGGGACAGGAGAGACTTCCAGGTCCCTGGAAGGAAAGGGAGATTCAGGGAAGGAGGGGGAGAGTTTGCCATGCTTTGGAGAGAGGAGAACCAGGCAACCATGTGAGATCTCAAAACAGAGTGGCCACACAGGCCACTTGTACAGCTGAATGATCAGGGAGGTTTAGCAACTGAAGTTTAGGGCAGGTGGAAGACTGAGATAAGAAATTGATAAGGGCTTGTTTTTCCAAGCAGGAGACAGTAACACCCAGCAATTGTACCAAGAAGGCAAGCTGAAATTGAACAACTGTGTGTCTGTGTCTTTTATCCAAGGATTCAAGGGAATCCCAGTGGGGGTTGGTAGTGTGGTTACTTCCCAAAGCAAAGAAGGAGAGTGTAAAACTGCACACAACAGGCCCTAGGAGCCCGAGCCTGGCGCATATCTAAAATAAAGAATGGACTGTTTGGCCAGGTAAAATTTTCCTAAATGGCCTACCCTAGAAGGAGTCACAGCCCCTATAGCTGTGCTTCTGTGACTCAACACTGCCATCTGGTGACCATTGTGCTGACCACCATGCCACCCCCCCACGCACACAGCCCCCATTACACAAGTGTATTTCTGAAGACCATAGTGCATACATAATAGAGTGTCTACGTTACCACAACAGAGTTCATTTATCTACCCAAAGTAGCACAGCACATCCACACCACCTTGAGAAGATTATCCCTTTAGTTGGAAGTTACAAACATTAATGCTTTTGACTCTTATTTCCAGTCTGTATTTTCTGACCCATTTGAAAGGACCCAGTCCTACAGAGGCCGACAATCCCCCTAGGCAGATGCATCTCAAGTAATATTCATTTTTAGACAGGCTAGGGAAATACATCAAAGCATTTTAGGCAAGAGAAAAAAAATACAGCCGAACTTTGCTTTCTATGATTTGATCTGAGCAAATAAATAAGTCATTTTCATTTCCAGTTTAACATAACAAGAATATTTTTACATGATAATTTGCTCTTAAGGATTCTAGCTGTGAAGTTTAATAACAGCACACGAGGCTGCCTGTCATCTCATATCTAGGTCCCAATCTCCGTCTTGACAGTTTCCATGGGCGCCAGGCTGCTCAGCTAGAGGTATTCTAGGCCGTGTTCCTTAACAGCAGGTAGAAAATTCAGCCCCAGAGCCAGGGAAGAATGAAGGGCCTTGAATAGCTCTAGTCGCCTTCTATGAGGCAAACTTATAATTCAGAGAAACCATTGACCAAGTTCTCCCTGCCAGTCTCTAATAATCAACCCACAAAATGGATGAAATTACAAATTATTGTATGAAAAGTATTAACCTAGACTCAGAAAGGCCCATACTACATTCTTCTCTCATAGAAAGATACTAAATTTTAATTTATATATACACATATATGTCATGTATTCATATGTGTAAATATATATGTCATATATTCATATATGTAAATATATGTATATGTGTATATATACATAAATATCTATACACACACAAACACACACATACACACACACACACATATATGTCTACATGGGTGTAATATAGGCCATGAAGCTGACAAAGAGATTTTTTTAAAGATTTATTTATTTTATGTATATGAGTACGCTGTAGCTGTCTTTAGACACATCAGAAGAGGGCATTGGATCCCATTACAGATAGTTGTGAGCCACCATGTGGTTGCTGGGAATTGAACTCAGGACCTCTGGAAGAGCAGACAGTGCTCTTAACCACTGAGCCATTTCTCCAGCCCTGACAAAGAGATCTTAGCGGCACAGAAGTAAAAGGGTAACAGAATATACACAGTGAAGGTGAGATGTCACTACTTAGGAGGGGGAAGGGGACACCCCTTGTGCCCCAGGGGAAATGAAGAGGGGAGTAGGGCAGAATCAATCAAAACAAAGTCTGTATGCACATGTGAGTGTGAAACTCATTCCTGGGACTGGGGTCAGAGTACTTGATACACTTGCAAAGGACTTGGGTTTGGTTCCCAGCTTCCAATGGCAGCTCCCAGCTGTCCATAACTCCAGTTCCAGGAAATCTGGTGCCCTCTTCTCGCCCTTGATGACTCAAACACACGAAAAATAAAAGTAGATAAATCTTTTTTAAAAAGATCATTGTGGGCCTGGGCGGTGGTGGCGCACGCCTGTAATCCCAGCACTCTGGGAGGCAGAGGCAGGCAGATCTCTGAGTTCGAGGCCAGCCTGTTCTACAGAGTGAGTTCCAGGACAGCCAGGGCTACACAGAGAAACCCTGTCTCTAAAAAAAAAAAAAAAAAAAAACCAAACAAATAAAAAGATCATTGTGTGTGCTAATTTAAAACAACAGAAGCAAAAGATAGAGCAGAAGGAGGCTTTTCAAACCTACGACATCAGTCAAGAAAGGGCCCTTGCACACAAGAATTGGCTGATGACACCAACGTCTGGTTCTCATTGAAGGCTGGTTCTGCGCAGGGTGCTGACATAGGGTGCCGCATGCATGCCTACTTTCAGTGATCCCAGACTCCAGAGAACACAAAGTCGGCTAAGCTGTTATCCCAATATGCAGATGAGCAGACTGAGGTCTGCTTGGGGAATCCTCTCCTCAAAGTCTCCTGGCTAGCCCATCCCAGGCATCAGATTCCAGATTAGCATGTGTCCTGGCTGTGATAAGTCGGATGAGCATGAACTGTTACCACCTAGGCAAACCCTTTAACGTTCTCTCCCCTGAAGCGTTCTTCCTGTTACTGCTGTCCGCCAGCACAGACCTGTCCTGCCTGTCCCCAGACAGCAGAGCCTCTCCTCAGTATATTTTGCCCACATATACAATGCTCCCTGCAGGCTACACTTGCTCTGAGAGGTTGACTGAGCACAACCATCATCAAGACAGGACTGGACTGGGAGCGAATCTGCACTGACTGAATCCCAGACTGGCACAGGGCATTCTAAGCAGGCAGACGGCAGGATGCGTCTGCAGAATGAAGAGGAGACTGCACAGTTATTGGCAATTGCATCTTCACATTGAAAGGGATCCTGGGGACAAAGAGGGAGCTATGCCCATGATGGTGAGAAGGGACAGTGAGATTGGAGTTGCCCAGGGGAAAAGTTGCCAAAGGAAAAGCGAAAAAGACACTGGGAAACATACACAGCCCTGAAGTGGGCTATGGCCCCAGAGTTGTCACTAAGAGACGGCATATTTGGAGTACTGAAACAGACCGTCTCAAGCCAGAGTAAAATACTTTAGCAAGAAACAGAGAAGCTCACTGTAGCGCGCACACACACACACACACACACACACACACACCTTTCTGCTCCCATGGTAAGGTCTTCTGGCACAAGATGGCCCTCATCACCATCCCCTTAACATTGCCTGTATGCTGCTCTAGGCAAGGCTGTCATGTCTCTGAAGGCATGGGCTCTCTGTTTAAGTCTGCTGAAGCCCAGCCACCCTGGACACCAGCAGAGCTAGCTAGCCACAGGACAAGGGGAATGCGGATGCTCGCATCAGAGACAGTGCCAAAGGCAGACTTTCCAAGTATTCCGCTGGAAGGGTGATATGCGTGTTTTCATATTTTCTTTAGATGTGTTTTCATATTTTTCTAGATGCTAATTGCTGACAACATGATTCGGTGGCTCTACAAATCAGAACTGACACCATCAACCTGTTCAATCCATTTAGCATCCTTCATCATCAATGCAAGGGACTTTGTCAACTGAGCAGGGCTGACTTCCCCGGTGAGGCCAGCATCTTGTTTCCTATTAGCGATGAGCATTACGAGTAAATAGATTGACTTAGCATGTTAAATTGCATCCAACAGCCCAGCAAAAATCTCCAACTAATGGAGGACAGTAAAAAATCTGTGAAGGAGAGGGCAGACTCGAGTCAATGCACATTCACTGAGCACGGATTTTGCTAGCCAGTTTTCTCTACCTCTGAGCTTTGCTGCAACCCCACCTTCCAGAGGAAGCTGAGTGATCTCTCTAAAATGCTAATCTGCCCTGCTTAGCATTCTTTAGTCTTTCCCTCTTGCTTGTGTCTCCTGTCCTCTTAGATCCTCTGGGATCTGAGCCTTGCTTGATTCTCTCACCTCACACTGCTCCCTTCTGATCCCTCCACGTCATCCCACACCAACTACACTGCATCCATAACACACACGGAAGACTGTAGCCACTGCTGCCTGGGCCTGCACACATGCTGACCTCTCTTTTGGAACAATTTTCTCAGTCCCTTCATCCACCTGATTCATTTATGCCCTGCTCTAACCGTTTTACTTCCTCCTAGGAAGCTTCCTGAGTGCGGGAGGTCCAATGGTAGCCCCCCAAAAGCAATAGCAGTACTCTAGCCCCATAGACCTTATAAATGTGGACTGTATTTCAGATAAGGACCCTTTATATGTTAACTAAGTTTAAAACCCAAGATGAGACCATCCCAGATTATGGGAAGGGGAGCTGAATCCAACGGGGAGAAGGCCTTGAGATTGGAGAGATGCAGCCATGGGCCCATAAATGCTGAAGGCTACCACAAATTGGAAAAGGAAAAGGATGACCCAGCTTAGGCCCTGTGGGAGAGGAACAACCCTGCTGGCCTCTTGATGGCACTCTGACCCTTCAGGGAAAAAGTGTAGTATAACTAAAAACTATACGTGACGTCTTCTGCCCTCCCCTCATAAATGTACATACACCTACACACAGGTGTGTGTTCACTCACATACATATATTACATATATACATATTCAAATACACTCATACATAGTGTCTTAGGGTTTCCATTGCTGTGAAGAGACTCCATGACCACGACAACTCCTATAAAGGAAAACATCTAACTGGGTCTGGCTTACGGTGTCAGGACTTTAGTCCATCATTGTCATGGCGGGAAGCCTAGTGGCATGCCGACAGACATGGTGCTGGAGAAGGAGCTGAGAGTTCTACATCTTTATCCACAGGCAGCAGAAGGAGATTGTGTGCCACACTGGGCATAGCTTGAGCACAGGAGACATCAAAGCCCAACCCCACAATGACAGACTTCCTTCAACAAGGCCCTACCTACTCCAACAAGACCATACCCCCTAATAGTGCCACTCCATATGGGCCAAGCATTCAAATACATGAGTCTATGGGGCCATTCCTATTCAAACTACCACGTACATACATACATACATACATATGTACAAGCATAGGTGAAAGAGTCCACATTGCCCTTTAATCTCCGTAGTTCTCCCACAAATGTCTTCTGAGAGCAAGAATCTTAGTTCCTCTCACACCCCAGGCTCAGCACTTCACTTCACCCTTACTTTGTTCCTCTGCTTCTGTTGCTGTGGTTCCACCCACTCAGCTGACCATCTGAGGCACGTGTCTCTCAAGTTTGTCAAAGGGCCACAAATCCTTAAAATTATTCAGAAATAATTTCCATGGGTTTAAGCCTGAACCCAATGCTTCAGGCTTGGGCACACGTCGATTGTCTGTGGAGTCTTCTTCACTAAATTAGAGAGCAGGGCCATGGTGGTGTTTCATTTATCTCCAAGTTTTATAACTGTATAGCATGATGTGCACATGCGCCTCCATGACCTTCCCTGAAGTCATAAATAACCAGAGGGGAAACGGATAAATGGAAGTTTATTCAAGGACCCATGCTGAATGCTAGGAAAACACTCTTGACTTGATCTACTAGATAGAGGTGTGCAGTCTGCACGGACCTCAGAATGATTAGCCAATGCTTGCTGTCTCCTCAGCAAATCCTTTCCAGGGTTTGCTGTTGTGGTTCCATCCATTTGTTATGGTGGTGGGTTTTGGGGTTTTTTTGGTTTTTTTTGGGGGGGGGACAAAAGTCACACGCAGCCCAGGCTAGCCTCAAACTCATTAGAAGTTCAGGATGTACTTGGACTTCTACATTTGCCTCCCAAGTGCAGAGATTACAGGTATTGAGCACCCATGCCACTGGTATTTTTTCTGATAAATGACAATTGTCTCACTATATGTACCTAACTCTACAGAGGCAATTTCCAAAGGTCTCACTTTGCTTTTAGTTTTACACACACACACACACACACACACACACACACACACACACGGTCATAAGACCCGTTTACATAATTATATGGAAGCTGGCTGACGGACGTCATGAAAAATGAAAGAAACCACAGGGTGTTGCTGGCGGGAATGTAACACGGTACAGACACTGAGGAAAACAGACTGTGGCCCCTCTCGGTCTTAACACTGGGCTAGCATATGACCCAGTAATTCTGCTCCTAGGTATCCAACCAAGGGGATTCAAAACAGGTGTTCAAATACTGGCGCATGAATATTCATAGCAGCCTGGTGCACAGCAGCCAAGGGTCTTCAACTGATGAACAGATAAACAAAGTGGCATCTAGGCATGCAACAGAATGGTTCTGGACCACAGCTAAGAGTCAACCACTGATGCGTGAAGAAGCATGTGTGACGTGAAACATGACATCCCAGGAAAGAAACCAGACACCATGCCCACAGAGTGCACGATTCTAATTATGTGAAATATCTGGAGCAGGGGAATTCCTTTATCAAACTATCCACTGGTGGGTATGGTGACTGTCTTAGTCAGGGTTTCTATTCCTGCACAAACATCATGACCAAGAAGCAAGTTGGGGAGGAAAGGGTTTTATTCAGCTCACACTTCCACATTGCTGTTCACCACTAAAGGAAGTCAGGACTGGAACCCAAGCAGCTCA
Source organism: Apodemus sylvaticus (assembly GCF_947179515.1). Lineage (NCBI taxonomy): Eukaryota > Metazoa > Chordata > Mammalia > Rodentia > Muridae > Apodemus > Apodemus sylvaticus. Next base: position 11,557,285 of record NC_067492.1, read on the forward strand.
GGAAGTAGGAGCTGATGCAGAGGCCATGGAGAGATGTTTCTTACTGGCTTGCTTCCCCTGACTTGCTCAGCTTTCTTTCTTATAGAAGACTACCAGCCCATGGATGGCACCACCCACAATGGGCCCTCCTACTCTTGATCACTAATTGAGAAAATGCCTTACAGCTGAATCTCATGGAGTAATTTCCTCAAGGGAGGCACCTTTCTCTGTAATAACTCTAGCCTGTGTCAAGTTGACACACAAAACCAGCCAGTACAGTGAGCACTCTTGTTATCTCTGCACTTGGGAGGCTGAGGCAGTTCAGAGTTATCCTCTACTATGCTGAGTTCAAGGCCTGGGTTACATGAGATCCTGTCTCAAAAATAAGAGGGGGGCACATATGGATGGTTTCCAAGGGGAAATAGGGCTTCTATATTGCTATATTAAAAACAACATAGGCTGAGTGATAGGAATAGCAAAGACTTAGACCTCAGAGTGCAGGATGCTGGCGGCACATGATATCAAGGTGCCAGGACTCCTGGGACTTTCGTGGGAGCCCTTATCCTAGATCCCACATGACCTTTCTCAATATATGCATGTAAAAGAAGCAAGTGTTAGGTTCATTCTTCTTAGAAGGTTGCTAATCCCAACATTGGGGAGGGAGGCTTTCAAAACCTCTCCAAAGCCTAATTACACCTTTGAGGCCCTATTTCCTCATGCTGTTCCACAGGAGACAGAGTACTGGCATAGGAACTTAAGGTGATATGATGTGTACATTCTCATGCAAGGAGTGATCACTGCTGATAGGCACAGGGCTTAGTCTTTGGGTGATAAAGATGCTATGAACTTGATTCTAGTGATGGGTACGTATCCTGTGACTATACCAAAAAGACCACTGGATTATACACATCGGTCAGGTGGATGCAACATATGTTAGATATGTCAATAAATATGTTGCAAAAAAAGGGGGGGATGAAGAGGAAGGAAAGGGGGAAGGGAGAAAGGAAGGAGGGAAAGAGTGACTGACTGAAGCCACAGGAAGTAGGGACAAAGCTTCAGGAAGATCAGGAATTAATCAGAGCAGAACGCTGTCCCATGAGTTGTGTGAGTTAAATTCTATCTACAACACAATGAAGCTCTGGGAAGAAACTATCAAACCCAGGACAACAATCTACGCACCATCTTTTCTTGAATATACACTGTCTGCTTATTATGCTACTGTAGAGCACTTAAAATGGTATAGTCTTTAGGTCACTTAAGCCTCATGGGTCCTATGTAGTAGGTACCATAAGATTCTTTTCTACAAAGGAGAGAAGCAAGTCTTACCTTTATCTACAATCACTACCTCCTCAAAGGTCAAAGGGGAACCTAACACAAAAGGTCAAGGCTTAGTTGAGTTGATGTGATGGTTTGAATAAGTTTGGCCCCCATAGATTCATGTGTTTGAATGCTTGCCCATAGGAAATGGCACTATTAGGAGGTGTGGCCTTATTGATGGGGTGTGGTCTTGTTGGAGGAAGTGTGTCACTGTGTAGGCAGACTCTAAGGTCTCCTATGCTAAGGCTTTGCCCAGTGTGGAACTGGGTCTCTTCCTGGCTGCCTGTGGGATACACTCCCCTTCTGCTGCCTGAAGATCAAGATAAAGATCTCTTGGCCCCTCCAGCACCACGTCTACCTGCACGCTGCCATGCTTCCCACCATGATGATAATGGACTAAACCTCTGAACTGTAAGCCAGCCCCAATTAAATGTTTTCCATTAAAAGAATTCCCTTGGCCATGTTGTCCCTTTGCAGCAATGAGATTCTAAGACGGTTGATAAGACACACCCAGTAGAAAGATGCGGAGAACCAAGAAATGCCTAGGACAGCCTAGAGGGAAAGCTTTTCTGCAGAGAAGACCTTTCTCCCGACTGTGACAAGTCACCCAATAGATGTAATTGTGGGAGGAAGGACTTGTTTTAGAACCCTGCTTAGGGGATGCAGTCTGTCACTGCAGGAAAGTCGTGGCTGCTTGGATGGCCTTTGTCTACATTCCAGTGACTAACCACAAAACAAAGAGGGGGCTCAGGCAGGAGGCTGGGCTGGGCTCCAACCTCAAGACCAGCCCCCAGAGGTCTACTTTCTTCAGCTAGGTCTCTGGAAGGTTCCACAGCTTTCTAAAACAGCAGCACTAACTAGAGACCAGAGCCTGCGATTCCCTTCCCACAATATCCTGCAAGGCTGTATAGTTTGAATATAAAATGATCTCTTCTGTCTCAGGTGCTGGACAAATGGCAGCAGAGAGGTAACATCTATCTACCTGGACCATGAGTGGACTCTCTAGGATGGGGCTCAAGCAGAAACCATGGGCTTTTCTGGATGTACAGACTGATGGATCTGGCTCCAGATGTGCCAAGAAATGTTTGGCTAAGAAGAGCACATCTATATTGAGGCCCAGAACGAAATCTGATTGAACAGAGAGATCTAACTCAGATTTCTGGACTGGACACACTGAAATGTCCTGGTATGATTTTTCAACGCACGGTCCCTAGAACACTAGTTCTGCCTTGTGCTAAGAGGAGCCCTAGGGAAGCAAGGAAGTGTGCCATTCATTTTTGCTACAACTTAATGAAATAAAGTGGTCTTAACTGGGATTTCTCAGCACCTCAGCTAACAAGCACCAAGAATCTTCAAAGGAATGTCATAGACTGAAACATTAGCTAAATTTGGAGGGACAGGAACCAGTCTCACAATGTGCACCACGGCCTTCCTACACTTGTCTGTTTTCCAGGCACCTCCCTTTACCCAGATGATGCCCATGGCTTTCCCCAGACATCCTTCTGGGGCTGCGAAGACCCAGGAAGTCTTGTTTATATTCTCCCTAACACTTCCTGTTCCATTTTCCTGGCAGCACCCCAAGTGCCTTATTATTGCTTCCCTCTACCTTTGGCCTTCCCTGCTAACCTGCAACCTCAGTCACAAAAGGATCATATCCGTGTCACTTAGCATGGTGACCAAGAGGTCTACAGTTCAACCTCACTCAGAGCAATTGCTCAGCCAGTTGCTGGTTAAGTTCACCAATGAGCCACAGTTTGCTTTCAATGTCTTTTGCCTCCTGGAGACCCACAAGAACTCTGTGCCTACCACCGATGTCGATCATTGCTTGCCCTACCCACACCCTTTCTCAAGAGTTCTGTTCACCCCCTGTCATACTAACTATAGTGCCATGATTATATAGCAGAACCTAACCCTAGCCATTGATGGGCTAGAGAAAATAAGCCAATAGTAGTTGGTGACAAACCCAGAAGCTATACGAGATAAGCTGGACCAGTGAGGATCTTTCCTTCTGTCCCAGGAATTAGAAATAAGCCGCATAGGAGGAAGTTATCAACTGGTGGATGGATAGTATGCAAAGAACAGTTGCTAAAATTACTCCTTAGAATCATCTGTGTTGTTCCAAAGAGCAACCATTAGCTACTTAAATGGAAACTATTTAAAATCAGAAGTTCCAAGTAACCCTAGTCATGCTCCCCAGTCATGTGTTGTTGATACTCTCCAAAGCAGATGATGCCGGTGAGAACGGTCCCATCACTACAGAGAGTTCTGCCACGCAACACTATGCTGGGACCTTACAGCAAAGCCCACTTACCTTGAAAATGCACACCATCAGGGGCTGCTTCTTGTAACTAAAAGAGTTCCTTCCAGAACACGGGTATGTGTACCAGCCTTTGTTCACTCCACGTCACATCTGTGCCGTGCAGTATGCCTTGCAATGGTTGGCAATGGTAGGATGAATAACAAAACTCTTATCACTAATCAAAGAGCCCCTGACAGAGCCATGAGTAGTAGTGTCACAGTAGTGACAGACTTGCACGTTGTCCCTGTTGGTTAAACCCTGACGACTTTCCTAAGGCTTTCAAGTCCTTTGAGGTCACTGTCCCCATTCCTACCTTACCTCTGCTTCTGCTGCTTCTGTGCCAGCCTGGATGGCACTTGCCTCTTTCCCACCTCTCGCTCTCATTCCTCCAGTCCTCCGAGCTTCTGGCACAGATCTTCCTCCAGCCTCTATCTCCTAAACAAAGTCTCACCCCTCACTGTGCTCTCTGGTCAGGGTTTCCCTCCATCACTGCCTAGCTGGTGCCCTAGGATTTCCCATGATGATCTGCCTCTCCGGCTTCCTCTCCCATCCCCAGAGCACAGTCCTTTATGGTTTTAAGTAAGAGACAAGTCAAAGAAGTCATCAGCCGTAATTTATAGGGGGATCAATAAAACATTACACCTTGTGAGAGCATTCCATCTCTTCCAGTTGTCTTAGCCATCCCATAAGGACATCCCATGTTCCAGAGGAAGAGACAGACACATAGAGGGATCAAACAGCTGCTCCAGAGAGCAGGGTATAGGGGAAGCTGAGGAAGGGTTCAAGTCAAGATATATTACTCCAAAGCCCAAGTTCTGATGATCCTCAACTCCAATTCTGCCTTGGGATTTCTGTACAATAGAGCTCCAGGACCTTCAGGAAATCCCTACACATAAGATGCCATCACCCTACCCATGTATGATTGATTGATTGATTGATTGTCCTCACTTTGTGGCCCAGACTTGTCTCAAACACATGATCTCCCTGCCTCCACCTCCAGAATATCTAAATCTCAGGCTTGAGGCACCATACCCAGTCTTACCTCTGCTTTCTATCAGAGCACACAGTTAGATAGTTCTTCCTTTTATGAGGATATTTCAACGTCAGACAACAGCTTAATGGCCAATTCCCTTGGAACAATTAGTATTACCATGTAAGCCAGAGCTACGGGTAACTAAACTGTGGTTTGGTGGTTAAATCTGGCCTGCCACCTGTTCTTGTATGACCCACAAGCTAAGAATGTGCTTTACATTTTTTAATGGTTGGAGAAAAAAATTCAAAGGGAGAATAATATTTTATGATGTGTGAAAATTATATGAAATTCAAATTTCAACGTCCATAAATAAAGTTTCCATGGAAAACAGCCATGCCCATTCATTTCTGTGTCTACAGCTGCTTCTGTGCAACCAGGCAGAGTGGGAGAATTGCAAGAGAGCTTGCATGGCCCGCGATGCTGAAAATATTTACTATCTGGACCTTAATAGAAAATGTTTGCAGGCTCTGCATTAAGCTAAAGGTGTTGTGTTCTGATAGTAACATCCCAGCCACTCATTGTGATGGGAGCAGAAGGGGAAAAAAGGGGACTTGGAGTTGGCATCTATTAGGTGTATGATTCTCCAGTGCTAGGGTTATGTGCATGAGGGACAAGGACCCAAAAAATGATGTATAGTAAAACAGATGGATGGAGGTACTGAGGATCATCTAAGAGTCTCATCCATACAAGCTGCTTCATCTGATCTCCCTGGAAACATCTTCCAACCTAAGCAATAGGTTGTGTAGGATGCAGACTGGAAGCGGGGATGCCTGGGGTAAGTGTTGCCATGAGGGACCGAGGTATTTAGCCAACACACATGCATTAGCTGAGGTCTTCTCTCATGTACACATTGGTTTGTCACCCTTCCTACCTGGGTGGTATCTTTGGGGTTCTAGTGGCATAACCCCTGCCAGGGGACAGTTACACTTGCTTTTGATCTGCATCTCAGCTACTTTCTAACAAGCAGAAATCATCCCTCTACAGCCCCCTTTCTCCTGCTCTCTCTCCATTCCCATCAGTCAACACTAAGGGACATGATCAGATCCTCACTCTGACTCATTACTGACACGTGAAGGGGCTGTCAAGTTCCTTCTGTTCCCAAGGTGGACAGAAAGAGGTGACAGAGACACTTCTTTGTCTCCCTTTGGCTTGGGGATAAATTTACTGCTTAGGTACTTCAAGTATCTTTGGCCTAGAATTTGGAGATTACAATCCCCTTGCCTCCAGAACACTATTTCAATAGTCATTGTCGTGCATCTTAATTGATGTTTGGAAGAAAGAATATGATAAATAGTAAAAATGTTACATATGTATTTATACGACATAAGCATGCAGTATGTAACTGTATGTTGTTGTAGATGGTTCTGGTGCTGTTCTTGTGAACCAATCCCCTAAAGAATAAAGGAGCCAATCACTGTGTGAGTGGGCAGGACTTCTGGGTTGGACTGAGGAAAAGAAGAAGCAGAAGAGAGTGAGGCCTTTTTGGAATGGGGACAGCATATGGGTAAGATGTAGCTACTAGAGTTTCCCAGTATCATGGCAAATCTGCAAGGATTTGCCGCTGGAGGAATCAGATTTTAATAAGGCTTACAAGATTTGGTTTTAGTCGCTGCGCCCAGAGATTGAGTTGCCATTGTTTCTGAACTAAGTCTGTGCTGTGTTTTCCTTCACCTGGCAACTCCTCTGGGTTCAAGAGGGAAAGGGGTGGTGGTAAACATGGGTTTGCCTGAGGTGCTCCACAAAGGCCATGGGGGATTTGAAGCATGGGGTTGGTGTGCTAACAACCTGCCAGTGGGAACCCAGCAAGCTGGGTGGAGAGATTATCGAGTTCTGAGTTAGAATCTCCAGGAGATAAAAACAGGTTGACCACTGCCCACCAGTGCATGGCCAGCCAGGTTACCAGGGCAGAGGCACAAATGTGGGAACGTGCCAGTTTCTTTTTGAGTATTTCCTGCAACATATATAATAAAGATACTAGGTTTAACAAAAAATAACCACTGACCATTGTCCACTTGCTTGAACCAGGCCTGAGGTGCTTCACATCTGCCATATCAATCAGCTTTGAATCCTCTTCCTCGATGTCAGGATCTTGCTTCACTAGAAAGCCTAATAGCACATCTGAATCAGAATTTCCAAGATCATGTCAGGACTTTGAAAGTCAGTTGCACATTCAGCAAGACACACCAAATCCAACAGGGCTTGTCAACTTGCTAGATGTGTAGAAGAGAACACAGCTCTCAGAGAACGGTGACAACAGCCAGGTAGCAAGTTAGAGGTACCATGTGGCCGAGACACATAAACAAGAAAAAAATCACCCAAGGACTTCGCAAGTGGTCACTGAATGCTCCTCAACTCAAGGACTCAGGGTCATGTAGAGAAGAGCATGACGTGCTGCCTTATGCAGCAGAATGGAGTGTTGCTACAGTGTGCTACCATGGAAACTCGAGGTCTTTGAAGCTTTGATGGGGAATCAGAGTTCGAATACTTGGTTGTAGGGGAGTTGTACTACTTAAGAGGGAATAGGAATGCAGCCTAGTTGGAGTAGGTGTGGCCTTAGTGGCAGAAGTCTATCACTGGGGGTGGGCCTTGAGCTTTCAAAAGCCCAATCCAGGCCCAGTGGCTTTCTCTCTTCCTGTTGCCTGCAATCCAGATGTAGAACTCTACTTCTCAAGTGTCACATCTGATTGCATTCTTCCAGAGTCCCTATCATAATGCTGGAGAACTAAACCTCTGAAACTGTAAGCAAGCTCTAGTTATAAGTGCTTTCTTTTTTCTTTTTTTTTTATTCAATATATTTTTATTTACATTTCAAATGATTTCCCCTTTCCTGGCTCCCCACTCCCCGAAAGTTCCATAAGCCCTCTTCCCTCCCCCTGTTCACCCATCCACCCCGTCCCACTTCCCTGTTCTGGTATTACCCTATACTGCTGCACTGAACCTTTCCAGAACCAGGGGCCACTCTTCCATTCTTCTTGGACATCATTTGATATGTGGATTATGTTTTGGGTATTCCAAGTTTCTAGGCTAATATCCGCTTATCAGTGAGTGCATACCATGATTGATCTTTAGAGACTGGGTTACCTCACTTAGTATGATGTTCTCCAGCTCCGTGCTTTCTTATATAAGTGTTGCCATAGTCATGGTGTCTCTTCACAGCAAAAGAATACTGGCCAAGACAGTACCCCAAAACTCCTAGGAGCCATACAACTTTGTTGCTTGTAGTAGCTCCATAGTTCGTGTGCAATCTACTAGAGAATTTATTGGGAGTAAGATGTCTTAAGATGAGCCTCGCTAAAGATATGCCAAGCGAAGAGAATATCACTACAGATACTGGGAAGCAGTCATATCTAGGTTATCTTATGTACTCTCATCACCTGAGGATTATGGGTATTGGGCCAACTCTACCTCTGTGGCTTTGTGCCAGCACTCTAAGATTGACAGCTTCAGGCCACTTCCAACAAGGTACCAAAACACGTCATCTTATCTTACAAAAGCATGGAGCAGACACAAGTAGGTAGAACCCCACTCCCCCTACTCAATCACGACTCATGGAAATGTCCCATTAGTTACCTATGTTATTTAATTAGCATTTAATTTCAGGGTTTTAAGGCCTGTGAGCCCAAGTTCTCCTAAAATCAGAGATTGAGCCAAGGACTAGTGATTTATTGGTAAGTCAGGAGTCAGGAAATGTAAGGTAGGAAGCAGGGAAAGCCCAAATCAGGGTACATGACTAACCTTGGTCAAAGGGATGCACTCCCCCTGGTGTGAATGGCTCCCCAAACTGTCCATCTGGAGGAAAAGGGCTTCAAATGAGGAGAAAAGACTAGATCATTCTCCCACAGGCACCCAACCTCTGACAGATCTCAGGGGTTCTTTGACACCTCCTGAGGTAGTGTCTTCTTTTGTGCTAAGTGGTGTGCCTCGCCACCCCCACCCCCCATTTCAAAGATGCTGCCAGCTCAGAAAGGTCCTGAGGGTAAAAGCAGAAAAAAAAAAGCTCACTTCTTTGCTTCAAGTAGGGTACCACAAATGTATCTGAGTTTCCACATAACTGTCCCCTCCTCTGAGGCTCACCTCAGAAGAGGACATGAGATATAGGACATCAAAAATCTCTGGTGCTCTGGAATGATTAAAGGGAAACAGGGGTAGGTCTAATTTATGGTGACTTATGATTCTCACTTAATTTAAGCAGCAGAGTCAAAGAAGGGATGGACTCTCTGATGAGCATTTAAGACTCCAAAAACATGCATTATCAAGATCCTAAGGAACTTATCACAAGAGGACAGGATTATAGATTTATCCCCAGGTTTTAGCCATGGCTACCACTCCCAACAAAGTAATATGATCACTTGTACAGTAGGGCAAAGTCATTAACAGGATTGTCACAAGTGCAGATAAGGTCAGGGCAGATGGTGGCCTTCAGAATTCTCAACTCAGAGCCCCATCAGAGCAGGACCATGTCTGATCAATATAATGGTTTTGGATAATGATGGGACAGAAGGATGATGTGCTGGCATCTGACCATTTCTGTCCTAAGACAACAACCCACAGGCATGGCGGTCTTTCCCAGGTTTATCCTGCAGAGTAAAACTCTTCCTTTCCAACCCTTTCTTCTTCATCTCCTTCCCACAAGTACCAAATCTCCACTGTAGCCTGAAGGTCCCTAAGAGATATGACTGACCTGGGGCCACTTAAGTGCCACCCAGTGTTCCTAGGCAAAATCCACACTAGAGCAAGAGATGGGGTGCACACACCTCAAAGCTCCCAGGCCAGTATTCTGCATACAACCTGAACACAGAAGGAGGCTGGTCCTGCCTCCCATGATCATCACAGTCAAACATATTCCTGTATCATCCAGGCTGCCTCATTAGGTGCTTAGCTAGCCAATTACATGTCTTCACATTTCCATTTCTCATCCTGTGAAGCCAAGGGGGTACTTGGCTCACATCGGCTCATGGAGACTTGGCGTAGAGGAATAATACTGGGGGGAGGGGGGAAGAGTCATCAATAATACAGAAGTGTGCACTTGATTCTCACTTATCGAGACAAAGGATGAGCACCACGGAGCAGCTCCAAGGCCTGGGGCTTCTGTGTCTGCCAGAGCAGCGTCAAGACATGCAGTAGAAAGACAGGGACATGGGGGAGCTGGGAGGGAGGCTGGACGAGCCCCGGGGAGCAAGCCAATTGGGCTCCGCCCTCTTAATGCATGTTTTTCCAAATGGAATAAGCACGAGCAAGCAGGGCCACAAATCCATGACTTCAGCCCTGTGAGAGATAGATGTTCCAGCTCACTCAAAACTACACACACCCAAAACTAAACCAAGATGGGGACAGCGTTATAAATTCAAATTAGTGGAGACCGCTGCGCAGCAGTGAGGGCGTGTAGGAACACTCTCTTAGCGCAAATGTAAATTGTTGACATTTCTCCAGAGGACAGTTTGGCAATTTCTACTGAAATGTAAAGCACTCATATGCTTGCACCCAGCTGTCCCACTTGTAAGACTCACGTTATAGCTCTACTTGCACAGGATGGTCACGGCAGTAGCATGGGCAATAGCCAATCTCAGCAACTAAACTCAGTTTCTGTAAGAGGATGGCTAAAGTCCCGTTAATGTGCATGATGACATACAACACAATGGGCTAGCGTAGAGTGATAACCACGTGGTTAACGCTACAAAGAAAGATGCAGAGATGGACGACTATTTTGAAAGTAAAGACGTATATGCATATGCACATAAATATATATGCACACAATCCTAAGTGTAGAAAAGACTTTCAGAAGTAAACAGAGAGGGGGATTGAAAGTAGCCGCTGTTCTGAAAAGGCGCTGGCGGCAGGGAGGGGGTGGTTCCCACTGCATAACCCTTACATTCTGTTTTTATCATTTTGTCTGATTTGAAAAACAGAGCCTTGTCAAGATGTGTGCTTTCTCTCTATAACGCTGTGTATGGTGGCAAAGACAAAAACAACATTAGTAATAATAATAATAATAATAACAACAACAACAACAACCAACATAAGAAAACCAAGTCATCCCAACACACAGCACTGCCCATCTCTTTCTTTGATGTGGGCAGGGAGAAATGTCTTCTGTCCCCATTTCTCAAAGAGGCCAGACCCAGAGGGAGTCTGTGAACTGCCCGAGGTCATCGAAAAGGTCAAGTGGAAAGCAAAAGTCCTCCCACATTCTGACCACCACTCACGCCCACACCACGCAGGGTGGAACAGCGGTGGAAGAAGGATTCAGACTTTCAGTCCCAATCCTGGACCCTTCCTCTCCAAAGCTCTTCCCTTGGCCTGAGAAGGTCAATGATTGGCTGCCATTTTAGAAAGAAACAATGAAGGTTCTAAATAATTAAAGCTCAGCAAATACAGAAAAAGATGATATTGTAGAGGTGCCTCTGGCTAAAGGAGGTGGCCTGGGGTTGGAGAGGCTGGGACAATGCAGAGGGAAGTCACTGCCTTCTCCATGAGCCTTTTCCATGACCCAATCCAAGAAAGAAAAGAACACGTGACCTTTGTGCCCTTTTTCTCCACCCACAGGCAGCAGGGACTCCTGGGAAAGCAGAAGAGGGCTTCCGGGTGCTGTTTGTTCAATAGGGATGGAGCAATGGGAAGATGATGGGGTGTAGGAAGAATCTATAAGAAAAGGCACTCTGCCCTTCATGGTGTGAAGGAGTTGCCATGGGAGAGCCCTGAGATTCGGGCCCTCTTCTGAGGGGCCCCTGGTGATGAATGGGCAGATCATCCGGAGTGCTTTTCTTTGGAAAGCTTGAGATATTTTCAAGTGCTTATAGCATATCAGCAATGCATGCACAGGGGGACTGTTGGCGGTGCAACCATCTAGGAAGCAAATTATAAAAGAGCCTGCAATGAAGACACATGATTCACACGCAGAGGTTGCCTGTGTGTGGCATGACATTAGTTTGCAGGCTTCAAAGTCTTTTTCCAGCTCTTTGCACTTTCTTAGAAATTTTCAGACGTTCATAATACTCTGCGACGCTATGCTCTGGGCAGGTTCTGAGTGACTCCCAACGCTTCCTGTGTGCATTAAGTTCCACAGTGAGAGTATAAGATGGGAGAAACTGGAGCTGGAGAGAGAACGCAGCAGCAGCTAAGACCACTCACTGATCTTGCAAGGACCTGAGTCCAGCGCTTACCATGCAGAGAGGCTCACACTGCCTGCTAACACCAGCTCCAAATGACTTACTGCCCTCCCCTGGATTCCACAGAGACCTACACACACAGGCACGTATTTCCACACAACACAGGCACATATAGACAATTTGAAATAATAAAAAGAGAACTTTCAAGAGGGCAGAGATGTACCTAGCTTTGGTGTTAGAGGTGAGGTTTCAGGAGGTGACAAGGACTGATATAAACATTAGTGTAGGGCCCTGTTACTAACTCCTGACAGAAATATAAGATAGAAATAGACTCAGATACATGTGAGTTGTGTGTGTGTGTGTGTGTGTGTGTGTGCATGTGCGCGTGCACCGAGGACTCTGCCAGCAAGAAGCCCATTATCAACACCTCAATCTTGCACCAACAAAACCGTGAGTCCAAGTCTACTGCTTATCCTCATAACAGCCCCAGTCTGGAGTGCTGTGTCATTAGCGACAGACAGCAAACTCAAATCTATTACAAGTATATATCATTTTTTGTTTGGGTTTGAGTTTTATAATTTATTTTTATTGGATATTTTATGTATTTACATTTCAAATGTTATCCCCTTTCCCAGGTTTCCCTCCAGAACTCTCCTATCCCCTCCCCCTCCCCCCTCCCCCTGTTTCTATGAGGGAGTTCCCCCTCCCATCACCCACTTGCACTCACCGCCCTGGCACTCCCCTACAGTAGGGAATGGAGCCTTCACGGGACAAAGGGCCTCTCCTACTATTGATGCCAGACAATGCCACCCTCTGCAACATATGCAGCTGGAACCATAGGTCCCTCCGTGTGTACTCTTTGTTTGGTGGTTTAGTCCCTGGGAGCTCTGGGGCATCTGGTTAGTTAATATTGTTGTTTTTCCTATGGGGTTACAAACCCCTTCAGCTCCTTCAGTCTTTTCTCTAACTCCTCCATTGGGGGGGGGGGGCGATCCCCATGCTCAGTCCAATGGTTGGCTATGATATGTAGAAAACCATTATGGCTTTGAAGGTGACCATTGACGGAGAGTTTAAAGAAGTCTGCATTAAAATCAGTGCCAAAGTCGGGGGTCCAGAATTCCACCACCACCACCCAAACGTAGCATTTTCCTACCATTGGTTCTCTCGGATTAGAATGTCTGAACGGGTCCTCTAGCTCCAAATTACCATTTGCATTGATCAGGGTCATCAGATGATGACCCAAGTAACTTTTTTATCTAACAACATATTGCCAGATTCCTCCTAGCTGACATATAGAATCGCTGTCAAAAATGTCAACATGTTTTAACATTAATCCTTCACCTGTGGTAGAAATGATGCTCACTCCTAACAAATGAAGCCAAGGAGGAATTCAGGAGCAGGTTTTTCTGCACCAGCACCTTGCTGCCTACGAGGATGCCTTCCTCGGACCAGTCCTTAGCCGGCCTCTTCAGAGCCCCTGGCTTCCCCAAGCCCCACCCCAGTTGTCTCTCAGGCCACTCTGGCAAGAATATTTTGAAGGCAGATTACAGAGGAGAATCCACTTCCCTTGACATCTAATCAATTTCCTCTTCCTTAACCCCTACACTTAACCAAGATTTGCTTAACCGCTTTCCTCTCTCCTTCCCCGTGCCTGCTAGCTATAAAGCCCCAACTGCCCTGAAGTGTCGGAGATAAAGTCTAATCACGCCCGCCTACTGCCATAGTCTTCAATAAAGTGACCCCTGCAACTTTTAACAAGCTAGTCTCCCCTTCAGCACTGCTTGCCATGTGCACCATGTTCCCGCCACAGCGGACTGACTTGGGAATGACTTGGGGCCTCACCTCAGAGTCAGAATCACCACTCTGACAGGATTCCCAGGGAATCTGCTCTATGCTAAGACTGAAGCAGCTCTGATTGTCAACATGACTCCCGTTTGACAATACCTATGGGCCCCTGATTCTAAGTTTTCAAGGCACCACTCCTCAGGACCAGCCACTTCCGGTGTGAACCACCACTACGTCAGGTTCACGGTCTGTGAGCTCTCCCATTTGATGAGTGGACAGGGATTCTTGTACAAAGGGTAAAAAAAATATAAACCTGAGAGTTGGCTGACTGATGAAGAAAAGGATGTCTTCATTTCATTTCTTGTGCTCTTTGTTTTTATTATTATTATTATTAGATAGTCTTTATTTACATTTCAAATGTTATCCCTTTTCCCAGTTTCCCCCCTCCTGGAAACCCATTATCCCATCGTCCCTCCCCCTGCTTCTGTGAGGGTGTTCCTCCACCCACCCCCTCCCACCTCCATGGCCTCAATTCCCCTGCACTGGGGCATCTATCGAACTATCTATCGAACCTTCGTAGGACCAAGGACCTCTCCTCCCATTGATGCCTGACAAGGCAATCCTCTGTTACATAAGCAGCTGGAGCCATGTGTACTCCTTAGTTGGTGGTTTAGTCCCTGGGAGCTGTGGGTGGGGGGAGAGGGGAGTCTGGTTGGTTGATACTGTTGTTCTTCCTATGAGGTTGTAAACCCCTTCAGCTCCTTCAGTCCTTTCTCTAACTCCTCCATTGGGGACCCCGTGCTCAATCCAATGGTTGGCTGTGAGCATCTGACTCTGTATTTGTAAGGCTCTGGCAGGGCCTCTCAGGAGAGAACCATATCAGGCTCCTTTCAGCAAGCATTTCTTGGCATCCATGATAGTGTCGGTGTTTGGTGACTGTATATGGGATGAATTCCCAGGTGGGGCAGTCTCTGGGTGGCCTTTCCTTCAGTCTCTGCTCCACACTTTATCTACATATTTGCTCCTGTGAGTATTTTGTTCCCCTTCTCAGAAGAACCAAAGCACCCATTCTTATCTCCTTGTACAAAACTCAAGTCCAAGTGGATCAAGGACCTCCACATAAAACCAGATACACTGAAACTTACAGAGGAGAAAGTGGGGAAGAGCCTCGAACACATGGGCACAGGGGAAAATTTCCTGAGATCAAGAATCAACAAATGGGACCTCACAAAATTGCAAAGCTTCTGTAAAGCAAAGGACACTGTCAATAGGACAAAACAGCAACCAATAGATTGGGAAAAGATCTTTACCAATCCTACATCCGATAGAGGGCTAATATCCAATACATACAAAGAACACTTGTGCTCTTTCAAATCACTCTCTTTCAGGCCAATCTTAAGATGCTTTATTCCTGGCTCGGGACTGCAGAGGAATCACTGTTCTGAGATCTGGTAAAATGGACTCTTTCCTGGTAGATTTTTTATGTTTCTCTTTATATTCCAGGGAGGTAACTGATACGCCCCAGTAAGAAAATGATGGCCCTCCTCCTTTCTCTCCTCATCCCCCAATGTGGCACTCACCCTTATCTCCTCACAGGAGAATGTTTCTCCTCTCAGTCAAGGCATCTCCTCTCTCCCTCCGAGCTCGGCCCCCATCCACTGCCCTGTTAGCCATGGGTGATTTATGAGTGTCTGGGCCTAGATTGTGAGCTCTCTGTAACCAGGATATAGAGACCCCCCAACCCAACCCTGCCCCAGGCCCTGCAGGCAAAAACTTCTCTACAAAGATGACTGAACGATGGCTTACAGCTTTGCCTGAACATGAAAAAAAGAGGCCCCAGCTGGACTCTGACTGACTCTACGGGACCTTGATTGGAACCGGAAATAAAGGGGCATCGTCGGCTTGCTCCCGAATCCCCGCCAAGGCTTGCAGCTCCAAAACCCACCAACAACACTCGTTACAGTGTACTCTCTCTAAAGATGGTCTTTGGCCTCAGAATATACTGGTACTTTTGAAATAGAAGCAAGCCCTACCATGCCTGCTGGGTTCCATTTTGTAATCCACTACAATCATTGATAGAAAGAAGGAAAAAAAAAAGGACTCACCTATGCCACTACTTCAGCCGGTTTCTTACTCAGAGCTAGGAAGAGCTCCCAGGAGGTGGGACCTCCAACCTCCCAGGCAGGAGAGGAATAAAAACCTTTTCATGTGCCTTTTTTAGACATGTGGAACTGGCAGTGGAAGCGCTAGCAGTCACAGCCAGCTTTGACGTTCTACAAAGCACAGAATTCGAAAAACGGTGCACAAACTATGAAAATAATGTGCCCATGCTTGCTCGGGTCTCAGGCTAGGCTGAGGGCCCAATGCTCTGAGAGTGACCATTAATCTCCGAAGGTATTCCAGTGTCTCCAGATCTCATGGTCAGGCAGCACGCAGTCCATCTGCCTACCCTGGTTATGTTGCCTTCTCAGGTCTTACTCTGTAGCTCACGGCAATCCTCCTGCCTCGGCCTCCAGAGTGCTAGGATGATGTGACCCACCTCACCTTATCCTTCTGAGAAAAATGCTCAGGCTAAGTAGTCCTAAAGAGAAAAAGCTTCAGTCCACTGAGGCCCATCCTTCTTCTTAGTGTCCACCCAGGAATTTTCTTTCTCCCTGTCCCACCATGAAAGAACTCGGTATCTTTCCAGAGTGGTCATTGACAATCTTGTTACCCATAGAGCCACTCCTGTCAATGTGAGGCTGACACACCCCCTAATCTATGCTCTTCAGGTAGAACAAGGATCTTCTAATCTAAGCCAGTTACAATTTCTATTGCCCAGACAGTGGTGCCTTGTCCAAGGAAAGTCACCTGCGGCTCCTGGTGAGCTGCCCCAGCTCTCTGCTGGTGCTGCTACAGAAAGCTTACAGAGGTCCTTTAGGAGATCCTGAGTCAGAATGGTACGCAGGTAAGGCTCCAAGTGGAGCCTATCTTGTTGGGATAAAGAAGCTGGCCAGAGTGAAGGCCTTGGCCCTTCTGACCCCTGTGGAGCTCCTCCGCTATCCGGGCCCTCTTTTATTAAGGACATTGAAATTGGGTTTTACAGTTTGCAACGAAAGGAGTCATGATTACTCTATAGTATGACTTTCCCTCAAACCAGGATTTACACTTGGAAGACTGGCCCTCCCATGACAGGAAAAGGGAGGAGTCAGAGCACAGGAAGATACAGGAAACTGCAGGCTTGCATAATCCCACAGGATGGAGATGAAGAACCGCAGGCTTGCACAATGCCACCGGACACCACAGTAGCCCTTTGAGTAAAGCTGACACTATCAGTGACGGAATAACATGAAGAACAAAGGCACCATTATCCAGGTCAAAGCTCAACGGGAAGGAGAGAAGAGGACAAAGGTTTGTTTTTTTGATGAAACTGAGACAAACATCAAGGAAGAGCTAGTCTTGAACAACAGACAGGATGGAGAAGCTGGCCACCATTCTGTGTTTCAGTGGACCAAAGGAAAGTAGGTAAGCTGCCCCTCCCCTAAAGCAAGAACCCCGAATAAAAAGCTAAAAATGGCTCCTGGTCCCCCCTTCCAGTACCAAGCCACACCACCACCTTTTATGGTCTAGAGTTTGACACAGATAATGCTCACTTATACCTACTTAACAGCTTTCTCTCTCTTTTTTTTTAAACTTGAGACGCTAGATTTGTTATCTACCCTGGAATAACGGAAGGATACTATTTTTAACAACTAGCACCTGAGAGAATTTTTTTTTAATCCTGTCATTTAAAAAAAAAATCTATATTAAGAAACATACTTTGCTAGACTGCTTTCTGTGAAAAAGGGAGGGGAGACCTCAAACCTGCCTCATGAGGGGAACAAGAAATAAAGACAGAGGCAGACTTTTCTGCAGAAGGAAAGAGCCAGAGTATTCCAGGCATAGAAGAGGATGAATGACAACATGGTGGGAGCTGGAGTCTGCACTCTGGGTGCCAGTAACAAGTGCCTGTGGTGCAACGGCCAAGGACATTGTACAAACAACATGTCGGATGTAGAGTCTTAAGGTATTTCAGTATTTGATATTCATAAACAAATACCTTCCATATTTTTCAACTTTAATAGTCTGAGGACTAGTGAAAAAGAGAGACAGAGAGATAGAAGGAGTCGGAGAAGGCAGAAGCAGCTGAAGAAGAAGAAGAAGAAGAAGAAGAAGAAGAAGAAGAAGAAGAAGAAGAAGAAGAAGAAGAAGAAGAAGAAGAAGAAGAAGAAGAACAAGAAGAAGAACAAGAAGAAGAACAAGAACAAGAACAAGAACAAGAAGAACAAGAAGAACAAGAACAAGAACAAGAACAAGAAGAACAACAAGAACAAGAACAACAAGAAGAACAAGAACAACAAGAACAAGAACAACAAGAAAAAGAAGAACAAGAACAAGAAGAACAACAAGAAGAACAAGAAGAAGAACAAGAACAAGAATAACAAGAACAAGAAGAACAAGAAAAAGAACAAGAAGATGCAGACACAGGAACAGGAGAAGCAGTGATCATGAGGAGCACAAAGTTGGAGCTGACAAAGAACCAAGTTAAGCAAACCCTTGGAGGAAAGAAGACATAGGAATTCAGCAGCCTAGTCCTCCCCGAGCAGAGTTTTTACAAGAATCTCAGGAAGAACACTGAGTAATTCTCAGGATATAGAATAGAAGCTTCGAGACCTCATCTAAAACTGTCAGCTTCCAAAGTCCCTGTACCTGGGAGTGACTCAAGCTCAATGCTAAACCTACCTTCACATGCTGATGAACTCACAAGGCTGAGCTCCCTGAGGATCCCATTTCAGTGCCTGGCACAATGTCTGAATGCATATTTTTAATTGAAGAAAGATTCGTTTTTAAAAGATAACATGAGATTTACATAACAATTGCAAAGATGGGGTAGCAAGTTCTCACAAACCTGACCACCAATTTCCGTCATCCACTAGTGTGGTCCATCATCCACAATTAAAGAGCCCATGTCCACTCGCTATTAAAACCTACAGCCTGCCCTCTATTCCACATGGCTTATCTTTGTTCTCACTGTTCCGCCAACCCAGGGTACCACGCTGCCTTCACCTAGCATGTCTCTTTAGGCTCCTCTTAGTGATAGCTGTTTGCTCGTACTTTCTTGTTCTTAAAGACTAACCATTTCCAAGCACTCACTGTCCAGGTATGTTATAAAATGCTCCGCAGTTGGAATTTGTCTGATATTTTTCCTCAAGAGTAGATCAGGGTTTGGAAAGTATGGCCACGTATGCAAAGAACTGTTTTTCCTCACATCATATCAAACGTGACTCGCCACCAGTGATTGGACCTTAATCACCTGACTGAGGTCATGTGCATCAGGTTTCTCAGTGCAGGGTGACTATACCCATTGGTTTGTTGTTGGTGGTGGTGTTGGTGGTGGTGGTTGTCAACTCAACACAAGTCAAGGTCATCCAAGAAGAGGGAAACTCAATTGAGAGAATACCTCCATCAGATTGTCCTATGGGAAGCTGTGGGCTTGGTTGGTTGGTTGGTTGGTTGGTTGGTTGGTTGGTTGGTTGGTGGTTGGTTGGTTGGTTGGTTGGTTGGTTGGTTGGTTGGTGGGTTATTGCTTTGGGGTTTTTTTTATTTCTTTGCTTGCTAGCTTTTTGGGTTGGTTTGTTTGCTGATAAAGGTTCTCTCTGTATATCCCTGGCTGTCCTGGAACCCTCTATGTAAACCAGTCGGCCTCAAATTCACAGAGATCTGCCTGCCTCTGCCTCCCACATTCTGGGATTAAAGGCCTGTGCCACTAAGGCTAGCCTGGTAAGGGCATTTTCTTAACTGATGGTTGATGCAGAAGGGACAGCCCACTGTGGGTGGGGACACATCTAGACAGGTGTTCCTAGGTGATAGTTTATTGAGAAAGCAAACAGAGCAAGCCATGAGGAAAACGCCAGTAAGCAGCATTCTCCCATGGTCTGTTTCTGTTCCTCCCAGGTTCCTGCCCTGAGTTCCCACAGCAACAGACTATAAACTATAAGGCTTAATAAACTCTTTCTCACATTGCTTTTAGCAATGGTTCATATCATAGCAACAGAAAAGCAAACAAGGATAACTCTATGTAACCCTGTGTCTATGCTGGTCTCTAGAATAGGCCCACACTAAAGAGAAAAGGAATCACTCTCTGCCTCCTTGAAAATGGAGTACCTGCACCAATTATTTCTTCTGCAAGAAATAGCATTCTAGAATCAGTCTAGATGTGTTCTATCCCTCAGCTACTTAGTATTATCCAGTCATTTATATACATCAGTATGAACACAAGGATATTGGCTTTCATGTCTTAGTGGAATCTCCCAGCTGGATCTGGTTATCCCTTAGCCTGCTCCCATCACTGTGCCTTTGCTTTGAGGCCTTTCTGGCACACCAGAAGCTTTGGGTGTACCTGGTGTGTTTCCTGCCCGAAGTCTTAGACTCCAAGAAGACCACATGTCTTGCATCAAGGAGCGTTATTAAAACCATCATGTGAATATCAAGTATATTGAATGTGATTGGTATATTGCTACCAGACTCACCCAGCTAACCAAACAGGGCAATATCATGTTATACTAATGAGACATGCAGGCATCTATAAACATATATTCATATATAGCATCTATATCTACAATGGTTACTCAGAGTTCTGTCACTAGAACAAAGACTTAATGAAATGGTCAGTATGCGGAAAGAAAGGGTTATTGAAGCTCTCGTGGTTTTAGAGGATCTAGCTCATGATCAGTTGGCCCTGGTGCTTCTGTGCAAGGCAGAAACATAGGCAGAGTAAAGACACTTGTCTCATACAGGAGCAAAAACCAAGGAAGAGGAAGAACTGGAGCCTCACTACCCTCCTCAGGGGCACAGCCCCAATCTGAAAGCCTCCACTGGATCCAGCTTTTACCAGCTGCAGAGGCTGGGGACCAAGGCTCTAACGAGTGGGCCATTGAGAAATGCACATCCAACCCACAGGTACGGTAAACACTGGTTGGCATGGATACTCCCAACTCCAATTGTTTATCGTTTGAATCACGCCTGCCCCTTCTCCTCGCTCATCGGTAAATTCATACTGTTGTAGGGAGAAGCCTGAGTCTCACACCGACTTAACCACTCAATTCCAATATATAAATGTTTATGGCCATTAACACTGAGCATAACCCATCCTTCCATGAGACGCAACTTTAGCAAGCAGAATAAGACACCCAGGAATATCTCCTTCCGGCTTAAGTCATAGAGATTCCACTCGCGTCCGAACCCACTTAGGTCATTCTCTTTCTCTGACAACCCCCTATCCAGGGATGCTGCTTCATATATTTATAATAAAGTTAGATTACTTTGTCTCAGTCCGTGCTTCACCCTGGGATTTCTGAATGACTTTTTAATTTGCATATATTACGGTTCATTCTTTGTTGTAGTAAGGTTCAATGGGTTTTGACAAATGCATAATATCATCTGTCACAATTACAATAATGGGGTTGGTGAGATGGCTTAGGGGCTAAAGGTGCCACCAAGTCTGACAGCCTGAGTTCGATCCCCGGGACCCAGACACGGTAGAAGAAAAAAAACTGACTGCAGCAAGCTGTCCTCTGATATTCACATGCACACATACATGTGTACATACATGCATGTGGGCATGTATGTACACAGAAAATAAATGCATGCAATGGAAAATAAAAATACTTAAACAAATAACAAATGACATGGGGCAAGCAGACCGTGGTACCAGACAGAAGAACTGGTAAGGTTGAATGAACTCAAAGCCTGTGAAACTCAGAACTGAGTACAGTAGGCGTGAGGCTAACTCCCTGCCAAACTCTACCTGGTCTGGGATAAGTAACCATGACACCCGAACAAGAGGACCATGGTAATCAGTCACATAGAGAAAATACCTGAAGTCCTTCCTCATGCTAATAAGGCATGACTACCTCCTCAAATTGAGTCAACATCTACCTCTGAATCCCACCCTACTCTTCAATGTTTATAAAGTCCACGAGGAATAAAGTGCACAAGTTATTTCACCAAGAACCATCTGAGACTGGCTGTTTTACTGAGCTGTAACACTTTGGAGAAGAGTGCTCTCTCCTGAAGCATTAATCCTGACCTCGGACCCGCCTGGCAGGCTGGCCTCACACCCCTGTCCTTCCTACCGCTGCTGTCACCCTCTGCCCATGGCAGCTACCTGCAGTCACCCATTGCCTACCGCCACACTGCTGCCACCACCCCTGCCACTGGCATGGGCGCTAGCATTGGTGCTGCCGTGGTAACAGGAGAGACCTGGGCCCCTGCTACCGGCCCTGCGCGAGCTTTCCTTCTGAGAGCTGTAGCACTTCGGCCCTTTCTGGCTACACCAGAGGCCCATGGAACCCCCCGTTTCTGCAGAGGACAGCACAATAGTATTCAGAATGCATTTATTATTCTGAAATGTCCCCACCCTTCACCTACTCAACACCCCCACCCCTTCCAATCCCTGGCAACCCGCTTAGATATTTGTCTATACGGTTTAGCTTTTCCAAAAGGTCATATAATTGTAATCAAGTCATATGTAGCCTTTTTAGATGGCCCTCCCGCACTTAGCAACAACCACTTAAACCTCGTCCATGACTTTTTGGCAACTTGATGGTTCATTAGTTTCTCACTGATTAATATTCCACTGAGGATATAGACAATAGTTTCACCTACTCACCTACCGAAGGCTACTTTAGTTGCTTCCCGTAGAGGGAGGTCCTGATTTTAAAATCCAACTTTCTGATTGGTTCTTGATTTGCCAATAAAGAAGGCCAGGGGCGGGGCAATTGCTGGATGGAAGGTACAGGTGGGACTTCCGGGTCCCAGAAGGAAAAGGCAGACACAAGGAAAGGAGAGGGGTTTTCTCTCCTGCTTTGGAGGAAGAACATAACAATCTTATAAGGCCTGGTAGGGGAGAGGGGAGCTAGAACCTGCAGCCTCCACTATGGGTGGGTGGCCAAGGATGTTTGGCAGAGGCTGGGTGAAACAAGCCACAAAGTTTAGGGCAAAAGGAGAGACAGAGATGATAAGTTGGTAAGGGTACACCTTGCCAGGCAGGAGGTATCTGCCCCAAGTAATTGTGCGGTGAAGGTGGGATATAAAGTGACAAGCTGTGTGTGTGTGTGTGTCTGTGTGTGTGTGTGTGTGTGCGCGTGTGCGTGTGCGTGTGTTTTATCCTCAGATTCAAGAGTCTCGGGTAGGAGCTGGCAGCACGACCCCTCCTGCAGCTAAGCCAGGAACGACAAAGGGGAAGCCAGGAAGGGCCAGAGCGCAGGCGGACTGATCCCAGGCAAAAGAGGCAGCTTTTTTTTTAAAAAACTACACGCAACAGCTTCCAGTTTGGGCAGATTATGGATAAAGCCAACATACACATTGATTTATGTATAGGGTTTTATGTAGACATACATTTCAAGTCACAAGGCTGGAGAGGTGACTGGTTAGTTAGGTGCTTTTACTGCATTTCCAGGGAACCCCAATTCAGTACCCAGCTCACAAGTGCCTGCAACTCCAGCTCCAAGAGATCTATCACCCTCTTCTGGCCTCCCTGGACACCTACAACATGTGCACATACACACAGATACACACACATACATAGAAACATACATACACACATACATTTATACACACATGCATGCATGCATACATGCATACATACATATATACAAAAATAAATATCTTTTATTTTTTTAAAACACCTGACTGTGGATGGTGAGACTGTCTTGCTTGGTTCTCAGACTTGGTTCAACATCCATGCTCTCACTGTCCAGTATGACACTGGCGGCAGGCATTCGATGATGCTGTTCTTTATCAAGCTTAAGAAATCCCCCTCTATTCCTATTTTGCCAAAATTATTTTGAACATTTATTTATAGTTTTTATTTAAGTGAGTGCAGTTGCTGCAGACACTATCAAAGACACGATCCCCTGGAGCTGGAGTTGCAGGGTCTAGTTAGCAGCCCAAAGAGGGTGCTGGGAACTGAACTTGGGTCCTCTGACAAAACAACATGCTCTCTCTCTCTCTCTCTCTCTCTCTCTCTCTCTCTCAATCTCTCTAGCACATTATTTATTTATTTATTTAGACATATATGTGTACCATTTTTTGAAAAGATTGTTCTTTTGTTGAAAAAGGAAGTAAAAAACATTTTAAGATAAAATTGAAGATTCACGTGGAAATATTTCTGATAAAATAGAACAGATATATAGAAAAACACATTAAAATTGACAATTTTCATGGAAAATTAAAGAGTAAAATGGTAAACATAAAAAACATTGCTAAATTAATTTCTTTAAAAAAAGCAAAAAAAAAAACATAACACAATATGTTCTCTTAATTACTGAGCCATCTCTGTGTCCTCTACTGAGGTTTTTCATCATACGAAGATTAACAATCAGTTCTTCAAGGGATGACTTGTTACTCCAGTAAGCAACTCCAACGGGGTATGAATCAGTACCAGCCCCAGCCCCAGCCCAAGGGCACTTTCTTCTTCAGATGGTTCATTCCCTGTGAGTCATCCAAGTGTAGTATAAAGGTGCTTACGTGTCTGCCCATTCACGGTCAACACAGAAGGTGAGAATAGCCAAAGTGCCCACAGAGTGTTGCCAAGCCTACTTCACAGCTCGGCCGTTCACTCTCCACACCTCTGCTCCATCGGCAAGGACAGATTTGTAACAGGCATCCTGCACACAACTGCTTGGGCGTCGACCTTCGAGAGCTTGGCTCTCACGGAGTAGACTCACCTCCCATGCCACCTCACAAACTGTGGGGTGGATTTGATCAGGGCTCAGTTTTGATGTTAGATGCAAGATGCCTTTGCCAGTAGAGATTTATCCAAGACACCTTGTCCGTATCGTGGAGTGATGCAATCACATTCAGCAGCAGGCCTAGACTCTGAAATGGCCTGGCTTCTGTCCCCAGACGAGGGCAGATGTTACAACCAGAGATCCCCTTCCAAAAGCAGTATCATAACAGCCACTACCAAACAGGATGCCAAAATGGAATAAAAGATGAAATTCACTTTGGAGTCTGTCACCAAATTTGTTCCTAAAGGCTCCAGCTCAGAGTCGGGGAGCAGCGCCACCCAGAACAATATCTTACAAGTAGAGGCTCAGGCTTACCAGGTAAAAGCACCTGCTGCTATGCAAGCCTGAAGACCTGAGTTCTGTCCCCAGAGCCTGATGCTTCCAGCACACATAAGAGGTAAGAATGAAAGAATCAGCCAATGGTTCACTAAAGTGCATGGATTAATGGCAGAAATAGCAAAAAAGACCTTGCCTCAATAAGGTTAGAAGAGAGAACTGGTTCCCAAATGTTGTCCTCTGACCTCCAGACACAACATATGCTGCAGCAACACAAGCAGACTCACACGTACACTCACACACATACACACACACACACACACACACACACACACATATATATACACTTGCTCCATTTCCAGAGAGCCTGAGTTCCATTCCCAGCTCACAACGGGCTAGAACTCCAGCTCCAAGTGGGGTCTGACACCCTCGCCTGCCCTCCCTGGTTACCTACATACATGTGCACATACCCACACAGAGATACAGTGTAAATGATTTTATTCCTTGCTGAATGGACTAGTGAACATTAATTTGAGGCTAATTGCTCTTGATCTTGGTGCCAGTCTTTGAACACACATTGATGACTAAGGCCACCTACGCCAGTATGACACGGGTCTTCCTTCATGCTTTCTAAGCCAAGTTGATACTTGACAGCCCAGGGTCTTGGTTTAATTCTGTAGATGACTGGATACTTCCTAGTAACATTGTTGGCCAACGAAGTAACAGGTTGGTCCACCAGTTCTAATAGCACCCCATCCTTGAAGAACAATATTTGTGCAATTACATCAGTGTGATTTTGCTTCTACTGGTATAAAACTGAGTAGAGGAAGAACTTTTTTAAAAAAAAGAAATGTCAAATACACTGATACCAATAAAAAGCAATGGATCTCATTAACTCAATACAACTGAGACAAAGACAGACATCGTTAGGCCTGTAGAAAGTGACGCCATTAGCCTCAATCAGATACTCATTGACTTCAAGCTGGTCCACCCTGTGCTCTGCTATTAAGAGAAAGAATGAGATGAAAGAATGTGGACGGACCATGTAAATCCATGCTGATGGACGCCCAGACTGCAGATGCAATTAGGGAAGATGGATGTGTTCCATCGTGCTGTCAGCAGAACCCATGAAGAATCTTGTTCAAATTCATGTGTTTTGACTTTTTTTTGTACAAGTTTTACATATAAAAAGTCTGTAGACCATTTTGATTAATGCCCAACCTCACACTCTTTACAGAGCTGCTATGTGGCTCCCACTAGAAAACCAACCATAGGCAGAGGCAGGCAGATTTCTGAGTTCGAGGCCAGCCTGGTCTACAGGGTGAGTTCCAGGACAGCCAGGGCTACACAGAGAAACCCTGTCTCAAATTTTAAAAAAAGGAAGGGAGGAAGGAAGGAAGAAAAGAGGCAAAGAGAAGACAGGAGAGGAGAGGAGAGGAGAGGGGAGGGGAGGGGGGGAGGGGAGGGGAGGGGAGGGGAGAGGAGAGGAGGGGAGAGGAGAGGAGAGGAGAAAGGAGAGGGGGAGGGGAGGGGAGGGGAGGGGAGAGGAGAGGAGAAAGGAGAGGGGAGGGGAGGGGAGGGGAGGGGAGGGGAGAGGAGAGGAGAGGAGAGGAGAGGAGAGGAGAGGAGAGGAGAGGAGAGGAGAGGAGAGAGGGGAGGGGAGGGGAGGGGAGAGGAGAGGAGAGGAGAAAGGAGAGGAGAGGAGAAAAGAGAGGAGAGGAGGGGAGGGGAGGGGAGGGGAGAGGAGAGGAGGGGAGGGGAGAGGAGAGGAGAGGAGAAAAGAGAGGAAAGGAGAGGAGAGGAGAGGGGAGGGGAGGGGATGGGACGGGAGAGGAGGGGAGGGGAGGGGAGGAGAGGGGAGGGGAGGGGAGGGGAGAGGAGAGGAGAGGAGAAAGGAGAGGAGAGGAGAAAAGAGAGGAGAGGAGAGGAGAGAAAAAGAAAACCATGATTGCAGCCCTAGGTTTTGGTCATATTGAGAGAAATTAAGTTTGGACATAGAAAATATATTGGCATTTTTTCCCCTGGCTTAAAGCCAAAGATTGAAATAGACGGTCTAGAAGATGAGGGGCTCTCAGACTCCAGTGTGATCAGCACCTGAGTGGAAGAGACTGTGAGAGAAACAGGAGGATGCTAAAAAACTTCACCTTCCAGTGTTTCCCTGAGTACCTGAGGCCTCTATCTGCCATTGCATCTCACCGCCTTGCTGGGGACAGGAAAATCTTTTGAATAGTACATAGTAGCCATTTCCCCTGTTCTAGTCTCTGCTGACCTGTGAAGGATTCTGGGGGGGACTGACCGTACTACAACACTGACTGGGGTTCCCTCCACTGGGAGCTGCCTGGTGTGTTAGTCACTGGAGTAGCAGATGGGCCAGCTAATGGTATCTGGACATAAGTTTGCCTCTCAATGCAGAGCTAATGATGACTCTCCCTCTGGGAATGTCTGTTTGTATGGTGTAAGGTAGGGGTGTGTGTGTGTGTGTGTGTGTGTGTGTGTGTGTGTGTGTGTGTGGTTTGTGTTTTGTTGTATTCTGGTTTGATTTTGAGATGGAATCCCACTAGCTAGCCTCAGGCTGACTTCAAATTTGCTAGTCCAGGTTCACCTCAAACTCACAACCTCTGTCTCCTAAAAGGTTTGTATTATTACCCTGTGTATCACCATGCCATTCAGGAAATCAATCCTTGGAGGTTTCAAAATACCAAGAATGTGTTGTGGAGTGAAATACTGTTAAAAGTTACAATTATAGTACATTGAAAATGAACGATTTTACCAATACAATTGGTAAGATTCTTCTATCTATCTAAGCCAGTGGCCAGAGTGATAGAAATGAGTCAAACTTGACCCACTTTGCATTTTTCCAGGAAAAGTAACCTGAAGTACTCTTTTCCAAGAAAGAGTAACCTGAAGACAGCTGGACATTTGGATATTGAGGGCTTAAAGTATGCCCTCTACCGGGGTGGAGGACCTCTGTGCTTTGCTATCTGATGTCAACGTCTCCCCAACCCTTCCTTGCTAATGACCCCCTCTCAGGCTGTCCATGGCCGTAGAAGACCCTCTTCTCACTTTCTGTGCTTCTATGTTTTGGGGTTGCACTGTCCTATAAACCCAGTTCTGGCTAAAGAGGTATAAGAGGAAGGCATCAGGAGAACATCTGATTTAATTCAGCATTCACATACAAGGACCAAATGTAGCAATATGTTACAATATGTTACAAATGTAACAATCCCTGGATTGTCCCTATTCTACTCCGTTGGACTCAGCCATGATACAGAATGCTTAGGCAGCCTTCTTGTAATCATGAGGCAATGAGCGGCTGAGAAAGGCTGGGTCTAGATCTTAGTAGACAGATGGTAGCCCAAGGGGAAAAGCAATAAGCAACAGGTAAAGAACTAACAGGACAGTGGCTCCTGACACTTTTTTTGAGTCACTACACCAAAGCAATGTTTTGCATAAGAAAAATAAAAGCCAGGCTTTTATAAGTCATCATTGAAAGTGCATATCTGTTTCCTGTGGCCAAACAGATACATCATATACAAAAAAAAATTTTTTAATGCATGATTTCTATAAATCCTCTAATGCCACTCTCCAAGACAGTATCCATCTAAGAGACCCTCTGAGTGTAAGCTCCACCCCCTTGGTTCTGCTTCCTTGCCCTGCCAACTGGGGCACAGAGCCTGCATGGGAGTCCTGTCTTTGATTACTACCACATTTACTTCAATGATGTTCAAATTTCAGAAGATGTAATAATCGAGCTGTGGTATCCCATGACATCTCTTTCTTTAGTTCCAGCTTTAATGCTGTGGAGTCATCAACGAACCATTTCAGAAGGACCATGATTATAGCTCAACAGTAGAGAGCCAGCCCAGTGTTACAGTTCGAATGTGCAATGTGCTACCCCACCCACACATATACACAGACTTGCGAGGCTCAACAGTTTAAACACCTAGACCCCAGCCGGATTGTTGATTTTAGAGGTGGCGGGGACTTCAGGAGGTGGGATTCAGAAGGAGAAAGCTGGATGCTAGAGGGCAGGCAGGCTTCAGGGGTATTACCCCGGTCCTTTTTCTACCCAGAATTGTCTCAGCTCCCTATCCTATCAAGGTGAGGTGGTAAGGTACTCCTGGCACATTCTCTCACCTACATGGTTGGTGAGACTCCCAGCAACCACACAATGGCTCACAACCATCTGTAATGAGACCTGATGCTCTCTTCTGGTGTGCCTGAAAACAGCTACAGTGTACTTACATATAATAAATAAATACATCTTTAAAAAAAAAAAAACATGATCCAAAATAATAATTCTTCCTTCAAGTTGCCTTCTCGAGTACTCTGTCATGGCAACACATCTAGCAAGATCAACACCTTGGGTTCGCTCGCCAGTTTTGTGAGACCCAACACATCATGACTCGGGTTTAAAGAGAGAGAACGAACCACACAGAGAGAAACCAATTTCATTTTAAGTGCTGTAAGGAAAAAACAGGGTCAGTGGGAGTCCAGAAAGAGGAAGGAAGGGCTGGCTGAATCACACCACCAGCCTGTAGGGATCTCGGGGCAGCCTGAGACCCATAGGAAGGGAAGAAAGGAGTGAGAAGACACGGGGTCTCTCTGGCATGCCTACAGCAGCCTCGCACAGGGCGGTGGAATGCTCGCTGCGAAATTCCTTTCCTGGGAGCTCCAGCCGCGAAGGTGTAACAATCATGCTTGCATGCAATGGGCAATAAAACTCTGCTCAATTACACTAACATTTTTTTTGAAGTACCTAGTGTGAGCTAGCTTGTATGAGAGGAGCAAGTTGAAGCCACAAGGCAATGATGGAACTCCATGACAACAAGACATATGCTCCTAGATGGATAAGCAGAGAACACGCCATCTTAATAGATGTTTCTTTTTATCCAGGTAGGAACATGATGATGACTTCATCTCCCCTGGAGTTCCAGCACTTCCTTCTCTGTTACTAAGACTGATGGGGTTGACTGTGTTTCATGCTGGGGGGCTGTGGTGGGAGGGGCAGAAGGGCTCCTTAACTTTCCATTCATCCTCAGCGGAGCGCACCATTCTGCAGGCAGGATGCCCAGCCTGGATGTCAACTTTCTACAAATAACAATCGAGGCTGTCAGTTACCTTGATGAGCAAGGCTCCGTTGAAAGAGAGGCATAATTGGGGGGTGAGGTGTTAGTGAGCTCATTTCTTTTTTTTTCTTCCCCACAGCAACAAGAACAAAACCTCTTCCTAGATATAGTGTGCATGCTGTTATGATTTGGTATGTGGCACATAAATTTCAAATACTGCTGGAGTGAAAATACAAAACTCCTCGGTTTTTTAGAGACTGAGCACATCATGGTGTGTGTGCATGTGTGTGTGTGTGTGTGTGTGTGTGAGAGAGAGAGAGAGAGAGAGAGAGAGAGAGAGAGACAGAGACAGAGACAGAGAGAGAGAGAGAGAGACAGAAAGAGACAGAGACAGAAACAGAGAGAAAGAAAGAGAGGCCTGTTTCATTCTTTCCTTAGCTCAAATTTAAATAGAGAAATTGTGATGCTTATTTTCCTTGGATACTTAAATAAAAGGCAGAATGTCTATTAAAAAAATTTATTTTAAAAAGCGTTTAAGCCTCAAGGCAGAGATGCTGTGAATGTCCATGCCCTTGTCCCGTCTCAGTCTGGCTGTCTCATCCTTAACTCAACCATAATGTAATTTCTGCTATCCTCTCCATCCCTCCCAGTCTACAAACCCAAGGCTCCAGCCATCTGGCCACCCCCGGCTGTCCTTCTTACTCCCCCCTTGGAACCCCCCCCTTAGAACCCCCCTTTCGTTCCCACCAGGAATGTAAATATTTATTTTCTCCTGGTGCCCATCCATTTTTCTCTCTCTCCACTGGACCTTCTCAACTATTCTAATCAGCACCTGCCCACTGTTTTCCCCTTAGACAGGGAAGTACAGAAAGAGGAAAGATAAACTCATTTATTCAACTTGGTACCCCCGGGGTCTGGGATAGGTTTTAGCAGATAGTCCATGCTCAACAGGTGTTTAAGTAATAGGAAAGAGAAAGGAGGAATGTGGAGGAAAGGAGGGCAACCACGTCAAAGAAGGGCAAAGTCTCAGGGGCCAGTAGAGGGCAGCAGAGAGCAAGGTTCCTAACTCACAGGTTTTCCTGGTTCTGTGTTTGAGAAAGTCCTTCCTTACAGCAGGATAGAACAAAACAAGCCCAGTGACACAAAATATTATCAGGGCACACGCTTGTCATATGTCATGGATCCATAGTTGGACATCAAACATGACAGAAATGCATGAGGACCTACCACGAAACAAAATAACACCCACCATGAGTCCTAAATAGTTGGGGTGGATCATGGTCTGTGGGATGGTCTGAAGTACTGGATCCAGCAAGGAATGCCCCTAAGGCTGATTGCAAGGCCTTGCTACCCAAAAAGGAGAGAACAGACAGGAAGCAAGCCCTGACACCCACAGTCTGGTACGCTAGCAGGAAACTAGGACTTGGAAGAGATTTGAGGCTTAGATATCACCAGACAAAAATCGAACAAGGAAAGAAACCCAGGGCAAAAGATAGCAAGAAGGACCTAATGTGGGTCAGGGAGACAGCTTAGTGTGTACAGGTGATTGCCACCAAGCCCCAGAAACCGCACAGCGGAAGGAGAGAACTGCCTCCCATAAGTTGTCCTCTGACCCCTGTGTAGTATGTGGGCACACACACATGCACACATGCATACAATAAGTGTTTAATTGTTTCAAAGGTCTTCCTGGTCCACTCAAGGCCTGAGTAGCCGAGGGAGAAAGAGCTGTGCTTTGAAGCAACAAAGCCTTCTCCCTTTTGGGGTCAAGACAAACCACTCCTGGCTAGGCTCTGCCACTCAGCACTAAAGTACATGACTCTCCCTGAGGTTGGAAATGTGGCCCCTCAGTTAAGAGCTGTTTTTTTAGAAATCCTGAGTTCAGCTCCCTGCACCCACATCAGGAAGCTCACAAGTGTCTGTAACTCCAGCTGTGGGTGACCCAATGCCTTCTTCTGACCTTCCTGTGTCACACACACACACACACACACACTCAGATACATACAGAATGAAGGAAGGAAAGAACTCAGTCATTGTAACTCAAAGGTCACATAATATCATCCATGTCCCATCACTGAACAAAGTCCTAGCAAAGTCACAGCCCAATGAACCAAGGCAGAAAATTCGAAATAAGTCCAAAACCACCCATCATATACCCACAGATCTCAGTAGTAATGGCAGCTCATAATGACAATGTATCTGGCTACTCAAACTATGGCCCACAATCCAGAGGCAATATTGTCACTGAAGACTGCTAAAATGCAGACTCCCATCCCCCACAGGCCCACTAGAGCCTTCATCCTAAC
Source organism: Apodemus sylvaticus (assembly GCF_947179515.1). Lineage (NCBI taxonomy): Eukaryota > Metazoa > Chordata > Mammalia > Rodentia > Muridae > Apodemus > Apodemus sylvaticus. The sequence continues at coordinate 11,589,263 of NC_067492.1, forward strand.
AGAAGCTCCAAGTGATTGTGTGTGCAGTAAGCCATACCCACCAGCCGCAGCACGCACCATGGTAGCTATGTTCTATCACACATAGCTCCCCCATGTTCTGCTCCTCAGATATGCGGGGCAGATGCCGCCAACTGTCCTCTGTGGTTCCTCTTTCAGGAACCATCCATAGTCAATCCAAATAAAACACCCAGGCACGCTCAGCTACGTGAGGCAATGGTGTGTCTACACATTCATAGTATGACAGTTCACCACACTGCCCAGCCATCACCACCATCCAGAGGGTTTGTTAATGTAAACATTTCTGTGCGTACCCCAGAGCTTCTTGATGGAGTCTGAGAATTTGCATCTCCCACAGTTTCAAATGACGCAGATAAAGCCCTTGGCACTATACCTCCTTCTCCTCCTTCTCTTCCTTCTCTTCCGTCTCCTCCTTCTCCTCCTCCTCCTCCTTCTTTTTCTCCCTCTCCTTTTCCTTCTCCTTCTCCTCCTCTTCCTCCTCCTTCTCCTTCATCTTCTCCTTCTTTTCCTCCTCCTCATCTCCCTCCTCCTCTTCCTCCTCCTCTCCCTCTCCCTCCTCTTCATCTCCCTTCTCCTCTCCCTCCTCCCCTTCCTCCTCCTCTCTTTCTTCCTCCTCTCTGTCTCTTTTCCTGTCTCTGCCTCTTTCTGTCTCTGTCCCTCCTCTCCCTCATTTTATTTTATTTTGAGATAGAGTCTCTCTGGCTATCTTGGAACTCAGAGATCCACTTGCCTCTGCCTCCCCAGTGCTGGGACTAAAGGCGTGCTCCACCACCACAAGGCTCCTGGTGTTCTCCTTGACAGTCCTTTAAATCCTTCACCCCCCACCACCACCCACATGAGTATCTGTTGCCTAAGGAAAGGAGTCTGCATGTTTTCTTCACCCCTAGTCTCCAGCGAGTGATTCAGTGATTCGCAGCAGATGCCCTTTAATATGTGTCAAATAAAGAACAAATTAGTTAGCAACTGATTCTTTACATTATGGATTTTATGTCTTTTGTGTTCTGCTTAATCTAGTTTAGCAACAATTTTGCATTCCATCCTGAGAGTGTATGGGATCAGCCATGAGAGGTTTATATTTTAACGGAAGTGTAATTTACAAAAGTATAAACCACACACGGAGAGGACTGGGCTGTGTTTACTGTTGCTGTGATTGGCAGGACACTCATGTTCTCCACATTATTAACTGGTCTTCTGCTTGAGGGCAAAGTCTCAGGCTAATAGAATTCTAAGGGAATGGCCCCTTCTTTTAACAACACGGCCTCTCTGGGAGCTCTCCTTGCCCCAAAGTTGAACAGGAAAAGTGATTGTTATACATTTGTATTGTCAAAGGTATTCTGAGAGCTAACACTTCTCGGATGTTGTGGTTCAGCACAGCATCAAAAAGTATAACTGACTTACGAATACATCTTAGAAACAAGCAGACTCCTCTATTGCTAATAAGATTGGATGCTTATTCCCATAGCCCTGGCCTGCTCTCAGTCTTAACCAGAGAAGCTCCTGTACCCAGTGGGCATCCGTCAGTGGAGAAATGTGTGCCTGCTCAGAGTGTATGTCAAAATACTAAGAGAGTGAGTCCTCAGTCCTAAGTAGGAGACCCACATCGACCCCACCACCGCCAAGGCTCGGGGAGTATTATGGGAAAGGAAATGGAAGGAATGTATCAGCCAGAAGAGGGAGGGAGACGTGCAAAGCTGCTTCCATACACCTGGCTACCACACCCAGGAACTCGGGGCAGGTGTAGTCATTTATATAAGACCTACTAAAGAACAAGCCAGCTAGCCTCCATGGACTAGACAGCCTCCAGGTCCCACCCAAACTGAGGGCTACTGGTAGTGGATATTTGCTGGGGGATTGTGGGAGAATGTAGCCATTGGTGAGTGTTCCGTGCTGCAGAGGCTCGACACACAGCCGTGTACTTACAGGCAAGCTAACTAACTGGATTTGGCAGGTCATCAAACAAGGCGTGGAGTGGGAGGCCATGTATTAAAGGGACACAGTGGAAATAGGAGAGGTGAAACGGAGGGTAGAGAAGAACGAGTTTAGATGTGTACATGCGTTGGATTCTCAGAAATGAAGAAAAAATTAAAATAAAATGCATTAATGAGAAATGGAGGGAGGAAAGGGAGAGATTTCACCCATGACTCAGTTTGAGCGTGCCTCCAGAAAACTTTAGCAAATCACTAAATAATCTGTGATTATTGAATGGGCAGGACAGCTGTCCTGCCCTCAGCCACCATCAGCAGACCACCACCATCATCATCATTACCACCATCACCACCATCATCATCACCATCATCATCATCACGGCCACTGCCACCACTGCTACCACCACCCCCACCACCGCCCCGCACTTGAGGATCAGAAGTCCTGCAACAGAAGAGTGCAGTACACCCTAGTGAAGGTGCAGATCCTTGTGCGGTGCACCTGCTTCTCCTTACATCCTCCCCACCCCACCCCCACCCCGTTATAACCACTGCTGCCCCCTCTCCTCCCCAGGCAACTGCCACACTTGACTGGCTGTCCCCACCAGCTAGCCCCTGGGTCTCATCCTTCCTGACTGGGGTCTGCTTTCATCTCTTTAAGGTTGAGGCGGGAACCCCTGCCCGCATAATGAGGGACCGCAATCAAAAGCCAGGGTCACCGCCAGACTCTAACAGTAACTTCCGCTCTGTAGTTGGTAGCCAGGGAAGGCACCCTGGGGAGCTCTGGGCGGGGAGGGTAGCCTTGCTAATTAAGGCAGATTGCGGGAGCCTAGAGTCTAGTGTTTGCTGCTTAAACTAAATGTCAAAGCTGAGGGGCTAGTTCCTGGAATGACAACCTTCCTGTCACCACGCTGACAGGCCAGGGACACTGGAGAGACTTGGTGTCTGAATGACTTGGCTATGTAACCACATCCATGTGGGACACTAATGACCAGAAAGCAGCGTCCTAGGAGGGTGGCCTTCCATGACACTGCTTATCAGACGTGATTAAAAGCACTGGCGCGAGTGACTGTGTCTGAAAAGGAAGTGTTGTCACCAGCCCAGAGCGGGGACTTGTTAGAGCCAAGTGCCCTCCCTATCAGTCAAATAAGGTTGACCTGAAGACTCTGAAATTAGATGTTAATTAATATCTAAATTACATTATTTATAGATATTAATTAATTATATTAATTACCAAAAGGGATCTGGTTCCGAATTGGAGAGACTTTATTTTAAAACGTCTGCTTCTGCTTTCAAGGCAGAAAAAGGGTTTGGTGCAGAACCTGTAAGTGAGCGTTAACTCCGGCTTTTGGCATATGGCTTCCTTTCTGTGTGAAACCTGCAGGCTCATTCAAGCAAAACCTTTGACTGTTTTTGCTACGGAGGCTTCTCGTGTAGCCCCTGTGAGCCTCTGACTTGCTCTGTGGCGGAAGATGACCTTGAATGTCTGATCCTCCTGCCTCTGCCTGTGGAGTGCTGGGATTACAGGCTTGCATCAGCACACTACATTTTTATGCAGTACTGAGTCTAACTCAGGATTCCCGCACATTAGGCAGGCATTGTGCCCATCAGCTGCACCTTGGCTCTTCGGTGTTTGTTTGCTTTCTGTGGGTATTTGGTTTGGCTTGGTTTGGGGTTTTTTGTTGTTGTTGTTGTTTTTCATTTGGTTGGTTGGTTGGTTTGGCTTTTTATCTTTGAACACTTACAGCCATCTCAAAAGTAGGAAGAATAAACTTTGTCAAGGTTTGCTACCTTGTTGTAAGGTTAAAAACCCTCAGATTCAGCCAAAGTGATATGCCCAAAAGTCCTCCGGTGAAGCGCTGGAGCCGGGGACCCCGTGGGCTGGTGTGGGGGCTGCTGGGAGTTTAGGAAGCAAGCCTTTGCCACGGATCCCGCCATCTGACCCCCAGCATCTGACCACCAGCATGGCGGTGGCTTGCCCTCAGCCACAGTTTCCCCACTGGCTTCATTCCTATCCAGTGAGCCTGAACCTCTTCCTGCTTCTACACAACTTCCTCTGAGATGTGACAGCTCATTATCTTAAAGTTCTGCTACCAAAAATTAAAAAAAAAAAAAAAAAAAAAAAAAAAAAAAGATTTTCTTCAAACCAGATGGTACTGGTAACCTTAACCGGCCCTGACGTTTGATTTCGCATCCTCAAAAAAGGTTCCTGTGGTTAATGCAGGAAAACAATGACAATTCACGTCTTAACTGAAGAGCCTCCGTGCTTCTGTGTGCCTCAGTTTGTTATCACGTGGTCTTTAGCACCTCTCCAAGCCCTATCCCACACCCAGTCCTCCTTCAGGGTATAGAACATACAAAGCTCGGTCAGCTACAGAAGGAAAATTCATTTAAATAGCTCACTGAGAAAGGAGAGAAAAGGGACCTTGAGGAGCATTTAAAACAGCAGCTGTGATGGCTTGATCCCCAAGTGTCTATCCCTTAATAATAGACCAACACTTCATTATTAATAATTCTAATCATGCTATAGTTGCTTACTAACCATTCACCCAGAACCAGGGATGGCTACTGGCCTGTGACAATCAACGGTCTTTCTTTCTTTCTTTCTTTCTTTCTTTCTTTCTTTCTTTCTTTCTTTCTATTTTATTTTTATTTTTATTTTTTGGGTTTTTTGAGACAGGGTTTCTCTGTGTAGCCCTGGCTGTCCTAGAACTCACTCTGTAGACCATCTATAGACCAGGCTGCCCTCGAACTCAGAAATCCGCCTGCCTCAACCTCCCAAGTGCTGGAATTAAAGGTGTACGCCACCACTGCCCAGCTCAATGGTCTTTCTTTATGAAACTCCCAGACTTAGGGACTCTGACAATAAGGACTGTGGTACTTAGTTTCTCTGTCAGTTCAGCGGGGCTGAGGAGATGCCCAGTAACTGTTAAAAACATGCATGCTGGCTGTGTCCATAAGGCTGTTTAGAGAAGAGATTAGCACCAGAGTCAGTAAAATGAATGAAGCAGACCCTCTTCACCTGTGTGGGCAAACATCATCTCACCCATTGAAAGCCCAGGGAGAGCAAACCCGTGAGGAAGAGGCATATCAAGTCTCTTCTGTCTTCTCCTGGCACTGAACAGCAGAGTTCCTTGGGCTCCTAAACATCAGGACTTAACACCAGTTCCCAGCCCATCCCTGGTCCTCAGGTCTCTAGACCTGAAAGAATCTGTTGCTGGTTTTCCTGGTTGTCCAGTTCCCACGCAGCAGATCGGGAGCCTTCTTAGCCTCCACGGTCACGAGCCAACTCCTGCGCTAAGTCCTCTTTCCCATGTCTGCACGTCCTATTGGGTTTGCGATTCCTGAGACCCCTGACCAGGGACATTCACAACTTTTAAGTGAGTTTCTTTGTCTATCATAAAACATTCAACAAATATGCCAGGTCTTCTCTGAGACAGCGGCTACAGGTTGCTGTCATAGTCACGTACTCCAGAGAGCAGTGAATGCAGAGATATGCTTAGACCGCTTTGGTCACCTGACTGGTTCCCGTGTTGGGCTGGCTTACCATGAGTCTTTTGCTAAATTTCTTTTCTTTTCTTCCCACAAATAGTGCAAGAGTTATATCCAAGTAAACTTTTGGAATTTCTGAGTCCAAACGTGTATTGAGGGTAGAGAGATGGCCCAGTGGTTAAGAGCCCTGGCTGTTCTTCCACAGGACTGGGTTCAATCCCCAGCACCCCACGATAGCTCAAAACTGTCTATAACTCCAGCTCAGGCAGGGGTGAAAAGGATGGTCTCTTCAGGCTTCCATAGGCTCCTGACATGTGTGTGGTACACAGACACACATGCAGGGTACACAGACACACATGCAGGCAGAAAACCCAGACATAAAAATATTTTCTTTTAATTTTTAAATTAAAAAATTTCAGATATTTATCAAAGAAATGGAGGACAATTAACTAAATGTAACACACCAAACACACACACATCATATGTTCATACCACATATACACATGCACTTAGGCACATAACACGGGCATGCCACACACATATCATAAATCCATATTCTTCACACCACCCATACACACACACATGAACACCACAAACACACCACTCATGTACTTCATACCCAGAGCCACACATGCATGCCTACCATGTACCTACAACACTGTCATATAAACCACATGACACACATGAGCACCATACATGTCAGGCAGACTACATGCCATGAACATGATACATACACCCACATAGTCATACACATGTTCACCATATAACCACATGCACATGGATCGCACATACACATACCAAACAACCATACATGGAAGGAACCATACAAAAGATGTCTCAGCCACACACACCCTACAGAGCCTGATAGCACCCTGGTGATTCAGAGTTTTCCCTTTGAGAACACAAAATGATAGGCACAGTACAGCAGTCATTTGCAAATTGTTTCGAAAATACTAAAAACGATTCTGCATGTGGAAACACTTGCAAAAGAGCAGTTCTGTGAAGGACTAATATTTCAATTGTGCTTTATGCTCAGAATTCTGCTGTGATTTCTGGCTTTTTTTTTTTTTTTTTTTTTTGCCGTATTTGTTGAGTAGACAGATGAACAGGTGGGTGACACACTGTTAGAAAAGAAACCAACCCCTTAGCCAACACGGCCCCTCCCAGAATTTAGTTCTCCACTCCAAGCCCTGGGAATGTGTTATGTTATCCCAATTTTTTTTATTTTTTTTATTTTTATTATTATTCATTCATTTATTTATTTATTTGGTTTTTGGGATTTGTTTTTTTCGAGACAGGGTTTCTCTGTGTGTCCCTGGCTGTCCTGGAACTCACTCTGTCGACCAGGCTGGCCTCGAACTCAGAAATCCGCCTGCCTCTGCCTCCCAGAGTGCTGGGATTACAGGCATGCACCACCACCGTCTGGCTGTGTTATCCCAAAATTAAATCTTTGAAAAATAATAATTTGATGGTTCACAAAGAAGACAGCCCTAATTATTTTAAACTAGGGTTCACAACCGTGTATACAGGTGTGTGTTTGCCCAGCATAGCAAAGTTGTGTCTACCCCTCTCCCAGCCACCGGTTCACAAAAGGTAAAGTTTGAGGTTCGGCAGATAGCTTCTGTATCCCTGGTGCAACCGTCTCATGCTCCTGGGGGTCTGTCCCACCGTCTGATAACACTGTTTAAAACTCACAGTTGGGCATATGTCTTAATTTAATCAGAGAAACGAAAGGGCAAGGCCCTCTCTGACTGGTGGTAGCTACTTTATCTCCTGTTTCCTTCTTGCTCCACAGTGTCTCTGAAACACCAGTGCCACTGGGAAAGGGCTCTGATTAGCACATCAGCCACCTGCCTTGGGGCAAACACTGCCAGGGGTCAGAGGGCACTGGCAGAGGCCCTCTGCTCTGATGAGAAACCGCTTGCCTAACTTGCCTGACAGAAGATATGACCACAGAGGGCTGTACTCCCTCAAGGCAGCCCAATCTACGTGAAGGTATGAGTCAGGACCAAGCAGTGCCTTCTGTAGGCACTGTACAAGCATCTGTTTATTTGAATCTTACTTGTTTTGAACCAGAGTCTCACTATGTAAGCCCTGACTGACTCCAAACTCGTGAACCTCCTGCCTCAGCCTCCTGAGTGTTAGGATAACAAGTTATCGCCCTCAGGACTGGTTTGCTTTTATTTTTGAACCCTTCTTTGAAAAAAAAAATATTTGTTATTTATATGAGTACACTGTTGCTGTCTTCAGACACACCAGAAGAGGGCATTGGTTGTGAGCCACCGTGTGGTTGCTGGTAATTGAACTCAGGACCTCTGGAAGAGCAGCCAGTGCTCTTAACTACTGAGCCATTAAGCTTTTAAAATGTCCCTTTTTCATTTCAACAAGTATTACATAAATAGGATATAATATATTCATGTTCTAAAGGATTCAAACATCCAAACAGACACATTATTTAAGGCACAGTGTGTTCATTTGTGCAATGGCCCCATTGAGTCCAGAAAACACTGTTCCCTCTAGTCCCTGCCCCACCCCCACTCCCCCACCTCACCCCCCCACCCACCCCACCCCACCCCACCCCCACCCCCAGCCCCGCAGCTCCTACTCCCTCTTCTGCAAGGATCCTGAGCCTTGGGAGGGGGTGGTATGATAGAGATTTAGGCCTGAGCCCTCAAACTAAGCCCTCCACAGTCTTCTACCTTGACCGTGACCTGACTGAGCAAGCCCAAGTCTGCAGACCAAAGCCCAGCATGAGAAGGGAGGTGGGCAGAGAGCCCCGCCCCCAGCAGAGGAGGTGTGGCCAACTGAGAGCTCTTAGGAGGAAAGTGGAGGGGGGGGGTCCTTTAAGGGTCATGTGGTAGGTCAATCATGCTCCTGTGGGAGGCCACACATCCTGGGCTTGGCTTGATGGTTGTAAAGTATATAAACAGGATACAGAGTTGGGGGTTGGGGGTGGCGAGGAAGAAGTGAGGAACAGTTAAATCCATAGTACAGAACTCTCAATGAAGCCTGGGTGGTGGTGCTAGTGCTCACCTTTAATCCCAGCACTTGGGAGGCAGAGGCAGGCAGATTTCTGAGTTCGAGGGCAGTCTGCTCTACAAAGTGAGTTCCAGGACAGCCAGGGCTACACAGAGAAACCCTGTCTCAAAGAAACAACTCTCAATGAATTAATTAGAGACTTGTGGCTTGTAATAATATTAAAACACAAACAATCCCTTTCCCTGTCCTTTGGTGGGCACCCTATATATCTTTCATTCACAAATATAATTCTGAAAGGCAGAGGCAACCAGACCATACTATCAGCTGGGGCTGGGCTCGAACCCCTGACTTCTGAGGGGCTGTGAGTATAGGCCTACCATTACACCAGCCATCTTCTCTCAGTCTCGAGGCTTCCCTTCAGCCACACATCTTGAGCTCTCCCACTGCAACAAGACAGAGAAATCCGTACACCTTCCCTGTGTGTGATATTATCTGGTTTTTCCCTCTTTAGTGCTAGGGATTGAACTCAAGGCCTTGTGCATATAAAACAAGAGCCCTACCACTGAGATATGTCCATAGCCCCAAGTTTATTGATTTTTTTAATATTCTAATAGATGAATACTGTTCTTTTATCTTCATTTTTATTTTTCTAAATTCAGCCTTGCCTGGGTTCATTTCCCCAAGTGCTTTGAACCTAATTTTTCCTCCTTTTCAAAACTGTCCAGCCTTTCCTTTCCTGTATATTTTTGTTGTTTGCCGATTTATACTTCTGAATTATAGGCACTCATTATTAGATATGATTAATGTGCTTCCTGTTGTGGATGTTGAAAATATATATCACTGTCTGTCCAGAGCGTAACCCTTGAGCTCAACATAAGTTCTGCTAATTTGTCTTTGCATACTCTGTGAGGTATGAGTGTGTGTGTGCGCGCGCGCGTGTGTGTGTGTGTGTGTGTGTGTGTGTGTGTGTGTGTTGACTGTGGGTGGTCAAACTTCATTCCTTGGTGTTGAGCAGGTGTTAGCCTTGGGAGGTCTTTGCAACTTTTATATAAGTCAAAAGTCATTTGACTTATATAAAACACTGCACTGAGACAGAGCCTGCCTTTGCTCTCTCGGGGCAGGGCTTCACTGTTGAGGATTATAAAATACAACTTTGTTTTTCTGTTAATGATTTTCTAGGTACTCCTGGCCACAGCACCTTCTCAAATTTGTTTATTAACATCTTGACTTTGGCTTTCTGTGTAGGACATAACGTTTAAACTATGACGCCAAGAATTCCATCTGGACTTTCTCCCAAAGGAAGAGCCCTTGTTCCCAGGCTCACCTTTAACGCAGCTGCTGTAATCACATGGACTACAACCCTTGTTTTTCCTATTAACGCAATTCCTACGTTTAACTAGTCTATTTGTGAATTCTGCCTGGGACTCGTCTCCAATTTAGCGGCTCTAAGTCAGTGCGATGCTTTTCAGACCACTCTGGTATCACAGCTTGTGTACTGTCCCTTCTGTACGGATTTTAGGAAGTCTTTGTTCCATTCATTTGGTGTTTCTCCATTTTTTTTTTTAAGACAAAGTGTCATGCAGCTCAGGCTAACCTCCAACTCAACTCAGGCACCATCACACCTGGTTAATTCGATGATTGCCATGCTGGCAATGAGACCTGTGGCCTCCTGTTGGCTAGGCAAGGGCTTTTCCAACTGTGCCTCCCACAAGTTAGGTTTTTTTCCTTTTCTTTTTTTTTTAATTGATATATTTTTTATTTACATTTCAAATGATTTCCCCTTTTCTGGGTCCCCACTCCCCGCAAGTCCCATAAGCCCTCTTCCGTCCCCCTGTTCTTCCATCCACCCCTTCCCACTTCCCTGTTCTGGAATTCCCCTATACTCTTGCACTGAGTCTTTCCAGAACCAGGGGCCACTCATCTATTCTTTTTGGACAACATTTGATATGTGTATTATGTCCTGGGTATTCAAAGTTTCTAGGCTAATATCCACTTATCAGTGAGTGCATACCATGATTGATCTTTTGAGACTGGGTTACCTCACTTAGTATGATGTTCTCCAGCTCCATCCATTTGTCTAAGAATTTCATGAATTCATTGTTTCTAATGGCTGAATAGTACTCCATTGTGTAAATATACCACATTTTTTGTATCCATTCCTCCACTGAAGGACACCTAGCTTCTTTCCAGCTTCTGGCTACTACAAATAGGGCTGCTATGAACATAGTGGAGCATGTGTCCTTATTGCATGCTGAAGAATCCTCTGGATATATGCCCGGGAGTGGTATAACAGGGGGGTCCTCAGGAAGTGACATGCCCAGTTTTCTGAGGAACCGCCAGACTGATTTCCAAAGTGGTTGCACCATCTTGCAATCCCACCAGCAGTGGAGGAGTGTTCCTCTTTCTCCACATCCTCGCCAACATCTGCTGTCTCCTGAGTTTTTGACCTTAGCCATTCTGACTGGTGTGAGGTGAAATCTCAGGGTTGTTTTGATTTGCATTTCCCTAATGATTAATGATGTTGAACATTTCTTAAGGTGTTTCTCAGCTCTCCGAAGTTCTTCATGTGAAAATTCTTTGTTTAGCTCCGTACCTCACTTTTTAATGGGATTATTTGGTTCTCTGGGTTCTACTTTCTTGAGTTCTTTGTATATATTAGATATTAGCCCTCTGTTGGATTTAGGGTTTGTGAACGAGGGGCAGTTGTCTCTCTATCCTTTTACATCTTCCCATGAAAATTATAATTTCAATTTTCTCCATTTGAGTTTTACTCGTTTCTTAGTGCTTTTGATTTCTAAAATACCAGCAGGTTTAATTTGTCCTCGAAGTGGAATTATTTTTCTATTGTATCTTCTAGGTCTTTATTGCCCTTTCATGGTGGACCAGACCTACCCTGGCTGTTACCAGGTAACTGTGGGGTGGAGCTTAGACAGAATCTAACACTAAGCAAACACATGAAACAAGAGTTCCCTTGCTTTCCCCCTGATACTTTCACACAAGAAAGAGTGGAAGGCAGGCTGGGGCTGGATCCGAGGCAGGCTTTACCTTAAAGATACCAGGTACCATCAATACCCTTGTCAAACGTGAAGACAGCGGGGTTATCGGTCACCATGCCTGTGGGTTCTGAAGTGGAGTTCTGCTCCACTTCATTTCTTCCCAAACACACCGATGCCTTCTGTGGTCAGGAGAGAGCTTCGGGGGTCTCTCTGCTGCACTTCTTGATGGCAAGCAGAGCTTTTCTCTTCAGGAACTAAACCAAAGTCCTAGGCTTGGCTGTCCTCGGCCAGCACTGGGCTATGTACCTATTCCCAAATGGATCCTCGTGTTTAGGGTTTGAAAAAGATGGGTGGGTGTCCAACATTTTCATATTGCAACGTGACTCTGTCATCTCAAAGTGTATGTTCAGTAACCACATAACCAAGTTACAAAGAACATTTTTCTCTCTGTCACTATCTCTCTGTCTCTCTGTCTCTGTGTGTGTCTCTGCCTGTCTCTCTGTCTCTCTCTGTCTCTCTGTCTCTCTCTCTCTCTCACACACACACACACCCTCATAGTGAATATTTTATATTCACAGCTATTCTGAGGCACAGGACTCACAGGCCACAACTTGGACATGAGAGACTGAACCCTGCCTGTCTTATTTCCGGCTGCACCCGGTTATAGTCAAAGGAATGGAACATACAGACAATTAATCTTTCCGGTACATCTCAGACCTCCATAGCCCATAAGAGGAACGAGTTAGTTGCCAAAGCCACTGATCATCCCCCAGCCTCCGCTTGAGGACAAATCCTACCGCTGCCTGCTGCTGCCTACAAGGCCACTCAGACCCCTGGGTGACTCAGATGCTTTGTTTCTGGGGTTGAAGGATCCCACAGGCTGATTCTCCATTGTTGAAATCTCCACCTACAAGCCTTTGGCTATTGTCCTCTGTCAATGTAAGTGCCTCTGCTCTTTTAAAGCTCTGCGGGTCACACTCATCCGCGTTACCAACATGTTTATAAATTTAACCCGTGCCATAGTTCCTCCACCTTCTTAACAACCATTTTGAGTTTTATAGATTCCCACCGTTCTGTTCTTTGTCCACCCGTATAGAGTCATGCCGCCGGCATCATTAATGGGTACTTAAAAGTGCTATTCTTATTTTCCATTTACTATACCTTAAACATTTTCCCATCTAATCTTCATAATTACCACTCCGGTGGCCGCATCATGGGACATTAAGGTGATCTGGTATCATTTGCCTAATTATACCTCAATTTTTCACTATTAGTGATAAGTGGGAATGAGGACTTTCAAGCTTTTGCCTTCTCTTTGAATGGACTGTGTCCTTGGGATGTAAAGAAGCGGGGTGCGGGGAGGAGACAGCAACCATTTAAGCCTCCAGAGCTATTGTGCCTGTTGCATCGCTAAGGGAGTCTGCCTATGTATACTTTGTACTATAATTCTTTCAGTATTATCATGACAGCTTCATTAATAAGTATAAAACATTACCTTGATTTAACAATGCTTTGGGTTGAGTTCATTTAACAAATAGACAGAGGGAACATTTTCTTCATTACTTGCTTTCCCTGTTAAATATCTCAAAATCAAATAAGGTATGAATTTTAGTTCTGTATTTGAATGAGTTTCTTAATATTGTGTAGCTATTCATTAAAATATGTGAACAGAGGCAAATATCTTCCCCCAATCTTTGTGCAGCGTCCCTTTTAGTGATAATTCTAACTTTTTCACCATCCAAAAGGTTTTATTTTACAGTGCTAAATCTACTTTTTTTCCCCTTTGTGGTTTCTTTCTTCTTCAAAATTGAGAAAACTACCCAAATTCTCCTAGTAAATATTTTTTAACTGTTAAGATAATAATGACTTGATTTTAGATGTCATTTGGTAATGAACAAATGTTCTCCCTGCCCCCCCCCACTCTAGGAATCCATCCCTTCAAAACGAATGAAACTTAAGCAGTGTCATGGGGGTGGAGAGTATGTGTTATCAAAGCCAGTCACAGCCAGCTACATGTGACTACAACACTTGAAACGTGAACAGTATACATTGAGATGTGCTTTAAAAAAAAAAAAAACTTGCATCTGATTTCTGAGAATGGGTGTTAGGAAAAAATGTAAAACACCCCATTGACGATCTTAGATTGGGTTAAACAAGACAGTAAAATGAGTCAACAATCCGGTTGCCTCTTTGTTCATTTTGTACATGTGCTCTGGGATACATGAAGCGGTCTTGTGGTTTGCACTGGGTCTGTTGGACAGCGCTGTCCCACAGGTGCCTTTTTCTGTCCCAGCTCCTGATGAAGAGCAGCTCTGAGCTCTGAGCCAGGAGATGGGGGGTAGGGGGGGCGGGGATCAGCTCTTTTAACAGAGAGAATACTTACTTGATCAAATTTAGTGGTATCAAGAGAGGAATAAAACTTTCTCACTACCCCACTGGCCTTTCAGGTTGCTCTTACTGAAGTTCTAACCACCCCTTACTTTAGTACATAATATTTTGATGGACTTTGAATTCGCATGCAAGCTTTTTGGAAGGAGGGCAAGACTTGACCTAGTGTGAAATTTCCTGAGGAATTTCAGTCAGTGGATCTAACCACGCTCAGTTTGATTCCATAGCTATGGGACAGTGACTGCTGGAGTCCTCTGTGCTTAGTTTTGAGCAAGTTCCCTATAATGGTTCCTGCTGTCAACTTGACAGAATCTAGATTCACCACGGAGATAAGCTTCTGGATATGTCTATGAGGATTTGCCTACCCTGAGGTAGTAGAGGAGGCATTGCAGCCTGGACTGAATAAAGAGGAGAAAGCCCATCAAGTCCCAGCTCCTCAGCTCCTACCGACATTTCGCCCTGCCATGATGGACCGCACCCAGAAACTGCAAGCCCAAAATAAACCCTTCTTCCTTCCTGAAATTGATATTGCCAGACATTTTATCAAGGAAAAGGAACTAGTGCAGTCCCAGCTGGAGTCACTGTTGACAACTCCAGGTGGTCCAAGAAGGACCAGATGTAGCCCTGAGACCAATCCAACTTTTCATTTTTCTTAAGTACATTCAGGGTATGTGGGCACATGTATGTAGGCATGTGTATGTGGGCATAACAATGCCACAGCACAGATGTGGAGGTCAGAAGACATTTCTAGGGAGTTGGTTCACTGCCTCCATCATTGAGAATCTGGGGATCAAACTCAGTTAGTCAGGCTTTGGAGGTAAGAACCTTACCTACTGAGTCAGTTTGCCATGCCTCCTTTTACAACTTTATACTGCTAGCCCATCCTTGACCCGCTTGTCAGAACATTAACAGGCCCTGATCCATTCCTCCCCCCACCCCACCCTCCTGAAGCCTCTACAATACAAGCTGACAATTTTGGTCATTTCCTCCATCTTTCAGCTGACTCCAGATGGGCCATTCTTATCCCTGTTCTATCCCCATGATTACTTTTTTCTGATAGATAGGTATATTATATGTCGCTAATCATACTCATTTTATTCTTTGGCCTAAATTATCTAAAATTTTTAAAGTAGGGTGATAATAACTTTGCATTCTAGCATTCTGTAAGAGCATTTTTTTTCAGTCTAATGATCTCTTTTAAGCCCAAACAGGATCCAAGTCTGACTCGCCAATTTCATGCATACCCATTTCATGACTGGAAATAGACTAAGGACAAAGAGAAGCATTCCAGTCCCTCCGTCCTGCAAAGCTTGCATCGTGAGGCACGACAGCTCCATCACAGAGCTGTCTGGAACAAAGCTCTCCCCTCACAGAATTCGCTGGGCCGCTCTCCACACATCTGCAATTCACGCCATTGGTAACTTCCTGCCACTTTGCATGGGACCACGTATTTATATGACAGGAAAAGTGATTAAATAACTACATGGACCTTGTAGCAAATGAGTTACTGCTTTGCCGACATTATGTCTGATTCTCCATAGATTATCCGGGCTGAAGGCTCCTTAGGATCATAAGTAGCCAAGATCATTTCTCATCTCATCATCCTATTATCCGTAATGAGAAAATACTTCTAAATGTGAAGATTACTCTTTCCAAACATCCCCGGTGAACACTCCAGTCGACATTAGTGCAATTTATTAACTGTCCTCTTTGTAGCTGCTGTAGAGAGGAAATGCTAGGAGGCACCCGCGGACGACCTCCGAGAGTCAGGCTCCCTCCGGAACCATCTGTGGTCCTTCAGGATGCTCATACTGAGCCCCCAAGTGCTCACCTCACCCATCTTTACTTTACAAGGCATTCGTGGCGTTTGGATTCATGTGCGATGTTTTAGGGGAAAGGGCAAAAACTGACCTACTGTGACCTACTGGGGTTGGAAGATGGCTCTCTCTGTAGAGTGTTTGTTGAGTAGTTACTGCACAAGATGGAGGCCCTTGCTTGGATTCTGACTTTGTATAACCCGCACCCACAGGGGTCGGGGAAAACAAATGTACACCTGTAATCTCTGTGCTGGAGAAGCAGAGACAGGGGTGTGGAGAAAATGTCTTATGTCTATATGGATATGGCACCTGTCAATAATAAATCTGATGGTCTATAGCATAGGCAGGAAATAGGAGGTGGGACCTCCAGTAGGCAGAAAGGATTCAGGGAAAGTGCCAGGCAGGAGATTGGCCCAGGAAAATATGACAGTCCTGACATGTGACACCTGAGCACAGGTGGCCAGCCACGTGGTAGAATGTAGATTAGAAATAAAGGGGTTATTTTAAGTTATGGTCCGGTCGGAGAAGATCCTAGCTCTATGGCCAAGGTATTTGTGAATATATTGAGTCTGAGTCTTATTTCTGGGAGCTTGGGGCTGGGAAGAAGAACCAGGTTTAACTTCTACACGGGCACTCTTGGGGCTTGCTGATCGGCCTGGCTAGCTGGACTAGCGAGTGCAGGGTTTAGTTAGAAAGCTTGTCTCAAAACCTGAGGTGGAGACTGAAGGACAAAGATATCAGATTTCAACTTCTGGTGTCCGTGTGTGAGCCTACACACACACACACACACACACACACACGTATATTTGTGTGTATGTGTGTGTGTGTGTGTATAAATACATATATTTGTGTGGGCGGTTGTACATGCAACAAGGGCCATACAAAAGCACCTTAGGAGGGCCAGCAGGTCTAACCACACCCAGTTTTGATTCCATAGCTTTAGCTTTACAGTGCGCTTTACAACTCAAGAGTTTCCACATCCGTCATCCTATTCCACTCACATACATTCCGAATCCGGCTTCTCTGCACTTCTAAGATGGAAAAAGCATTGTTTGGTGACAAACCTATAACCATTTTCTCTTTATGGTGCAGGACCTTAGAACCTCCACTGGCCCTGACACGGGGAAGGAACAGAGAGACTTGGACCTTTCCCTTTGCTGATGAACTCCAGGATCTCATGGGGAAGAGGCAAACTTTATCTCTCCTCTTGTGAAAACTGTATTTGAAGCAAATTCAAAGTACTTTAAACTTTTTATGTATTATTTCGTGTCTGTGTGACGCATGTGTTGGGCACATGATTGTGTGACACAGCTTGCCCTTGGGGATCAGAAGACAACTTCTTAAAGCTGTGTCTCTCCTAGTTTGGTATAGAAGGACCGCTTTACCTGCAGCCATCTTTTCTGCCTTAAAGTTCTTCCTGTCATAATGTCTACATTATACATCTCTCAAGTAACAGAGCTCTTAAATCCCCACAGGGGAGGGAGTTCGTGTCCTCTTTTGGAAAATGATCTCAGACTCTCCATAGTCTTACATCCAGTGGTGCGGGCCGAGAACCTGGTTGTACCCACTTACGTTGACAAATGAATGCTCAGGTCAAGACAGATGTCTGTCCTTGGTTCATTTGAACATGACAAATTTATTTTTTATAGAGTTACACATATCTTTCTCTTGAATTGTCTCCACTAAACTCTAACCCATAATTCACGGAATTGTGTGGCCACAAAGAGAGGCACTATATCACCTTAGATTTAAAAAAAGGCTCACAAAAACTGTAAGTGGGAGATTAAAAAAAAAATCTTTTTCTCTCTTCCTTTCCTTCCCTCTTCTCTCCTTTCTTCCATGCTATCGAGAAAGTTCAGCGACCTTATCCATTTTCTGTCTTTTCTTCAGAAGATCTGGAGGAGTGGGCGAGCAGAAGCCCAAATATGTTCAAGGTTCAGAACTGGGATCAGGCATCAGCCCCTGCATTGAATCCCAGGCATGTATAATCTTAACTGTACACAGAACTGAGCGTGATTCCAAATTTGAAGGGGAAAAAATGAAAAGGTCGTTTGTTACTGCTGTATGCCATCAGGAAGAATGGAATTTAAATAATTCATCTAATCCTGAAAGAGCTAAGTATGCATGGTGTCTCGCCACGGCTGTCAATTCGACAGTTTCCGGAACCAGCTAAAACCCCAGGTGCTGCTGGTTATGCTGGTGAGGGATTTTCTTCATCAGACTATTTGAAGCTGGAAGACCCACCATAAATCTTGGCCACGCCTCCTGGTGGCAGCATGGAAGAAGGAAACTTTGCTCCTAATTGCTTGCCCTCAGTCTTGCTGGCAAGTTTGTCTACCCCAGTGCTGGCATGAAATCTGCTTTCTTCAGGATTCCAACCCCAGACTGAAGACCAGCAGCTCTTTGGGAATCCTCCAGGACTCCAGCCACACTGGGATTGCTGAGACAGCCAGCATTGTGGACTGAACAACTATCACATTCTTTTAAAAAAAAAAAAAGATTTATTTATTTATTACATGTAAGTACACTGTAGCTGTCTTCAGACACACCAGAAGAGGGTATCAGATCCCATCAGAGATGGTTGTGAGCCACTATGTGGTTGCTGGAATTTGAACTCAGAACCTCTGGAAGAACAGTCAGTGTTCTTAACCACTGAGCCATCTCTCCATCCCCAACTATCACATTATTTATTGCCCTTTCTATCATCAGCCATTGTTGGGCTTCGCAAACCATATCCCATGTGCCAGCTTACTAAATCTCCATTTAATAAGTCTATTCATTCTGTCAGGTTTGTTCCTTTACAGAGCCATGACTAGTAAGGCCTGCCTCACATTCCTAGGAAGGACTGAATAATGCAGTGTCTGCAGGAGCAGAGTGCTATGATAGACATGGTAGACCTGCCCTGCAAAGGCGGTTCTAGGCCTGGTGATGCCAGTGCTCACCGACCAGCTGTTGTGTCTTTGGGAAAATCATTTCATTCCCATGAGCCCCGTTTTCATCATTCATAAAAGAAACGAAACAGAAATGATCACAGTGGAGTTGAACCTGAGCCACTGACAGTCAATAGCGCATCTATATTCTGACTTATTGAAAGAAAAGGAACTAGATTCTCACCAAGCCTGAAGCCCTGACTGTCAACTCACAGAAAACACAGGGATTAGAGGCCCGTATGAACCATGCCACAGGCACCAAAATACCAAGCTCAAACTGTGGTTAACTCTCATAGGGACAACCTTCAGGTTTTAGACAACAATAACTGGGGAGTGGGGAAGATGGGGGGAGGGGGGAGAAAGGCAAAGGGGGAGAATCCAGAGCAAAGATTGCAGGGGTGTGTCAGCATTCAGTCAAACCTGACATGGGTTCTGACTCAACTGTGGGAAATCCAATCACGGAGCCTGCACTTGCCACTCAGATCCGGTGCTGAACAGAACACTGCACTCACGCCTATACCAACAGGAAAACAGTAAGGCCTTGCATTGCAAGCATACAACCTCTCAAATGCATTGTAGAACTGACATCTGAAGGCAGATGATTGATTGGACCAAAATACCAGGAGGAAGAGATATTAATGTGGAGAAGAGAAGGGGAGGGGAGAGGAGGGGAGAGGAGTTGAGGGGAGGGAAGGGGAGAGGCGGGAAAGGGAGACCAGTAGCCTGGGGTAGACAAAACTGGATAGACACGGGCAAGAAGAGTTTATCTAATATTTGAAAAGAATAATTCTAGAGCTGAAAAGCTGTCTCAGTGCTTAAGAGCACTGGCTACTCTTCCAGAAGACCAGGGTTCAAGTCCCCTGTGACTGTTCACAACAGTCAGTAACTCCAGCTCCAGGGGACTCTAACGATCTCTTCTGGCCTTCACAGGTACCTGGTACTCACGTGGTGCATAGACATACATGATGGCAAAACATCCACACACGTACAACTTAAAAAGTATTTAAGGATGATTCTTCACAAACACGTTGGATTTGTGTTGGCAATGCCTGTTTAGCACGTGAAGATTCATTCACCAATGCACGGCACAACTTACAATGTTATTGGAAGAGGAGGAAGCAGCAGTATATACAGACTTGTTAAAACTCTCAGGGCTTTCTCATCAAACGTAAGCCACAGATACTCTTCCATGATTTCTATTCAGCACCTTGCAATTAATTTAATTGCCACGCTGAGTGCATCCTAGACCTTGCAATAAAGTCAGAAATATAAATCAAGCCTGACAAATCAAAAAAGGAAGAAATAAAAAGGTCTCTGTGAATAGATAGATAACATGATTGTCTAGATCAAAATTCATAAACTATCAATGAAAATGGTTTCTTAGAACTAGCGTGTTGCCGGGCGGTGGTGGCGCATGCCTGTAATCCCAGCACTCTGGGTAGAGGCAAGTGGATTTCTGAGTTTAAGGCCAGCCTGGTCTACAGAGTGAGTTCCAGGACAGCCAGGGCTACACAGAGAAACCCTGTCTTGAAAAAACCAAATCCAAAAAATCCAAAAAAACCAAAAAAACAAAAAAAAAACAAAAAAAAAACAAACAAAAAAAAAAGAACTAGTGTGTTATTTTGTTAAGTTGGCAGAATATAAAGTCAGTTTGTCTACGTGTTAGAAAGAAAAAAATAATTTAAATTTTAAATAACTATTAGTTATAACACCCCTAAATTATACTTTTAGGTGTATATATAAGAGAATATGTATAAAATTCATATGGTAAAAATAATAAAACTAAAATAATGTTCATCGAGAGCATGTATGACTCTTGCTGAGAACAAGCCCATGTGGGGCTGTAACTGTGACTCCAAGGAACCCAGTGCCCTCTTCTGGACTCTGTGGGTACTGCACTCATACATGCATAATCCACACAGAGACTCACAATTAAAAACAAATCTTTTTTTAAAAATCACGTTAAGAATGTCAATCCTTTCCACTTGAAGCACATATTCAACATGTTGATCATATATAATGATCTTTTGTGTTGCTTTTGAAATTCTTCTGTAAGTCTAAAGTTATCTGAAAATAAAACATTTTCCTAAATCATGAATTGGGGTAACGTGATACTCAGTCATCTTAAGGAAACCTTTTGGTTTTAAGTGGAATGAAGGTATTAGGGTGATGTTTTTAAATCTTTGTCTCTTAGAGACTTATTTAAATAATTTAAATACTTATGAAATTACTAAATGATACCCCCTCAAACATTATTTGACTCAGGCAAGAATTGTGACTATTAAGTAAAAGTATAGGACACGAAGAAACCAGCTCCTTCTCACAAATGACCTCCCTGTCACATACTTAGTAAACACCAAGAATGTTTGATGTGACTTCGCCAAGCGTTGCTTGACCAGATGGGCACAGAGATAGGTATGGTGGCAGCTCTATGTGTTTCTGGGAGAAATACATTGCCTGAATCTTAATGGCGCTGAAGCGTTGCACAAACCCAGACTGGGCAACGTCCTATTAAATGACCTGTGTTCTTCAAAAAAACATGGGACTCGTGAAAGACAAAGGCAGGCTGAATTACTGTTCCAGACTAGAAGGAGACTATCAAACCATAAGATGTAAATGCAGCATGAAAACCTGGACCGTTAAAAAAAAATCTCTTTGCTGTTAAATGAAACAGCAGTGCTTTGAAGATTTGAAATTTGCTGATTTTGATCATTGTTATCACGGTTATGAAGGAAAATGTTTTTTTTTGTCTTCGGGGACACAAGGAAGAGTTTGAATACGAGGGACGTCACACCTGAGGTTTACCCTCACATACTTCAGAGAGACTGAATCATCCATACACATGAATATGCATGTATGCATATGTGTGTATGGAGATGGGTGATAGAATATTCATTATATCCATATAGCTTTTGTGTGTAGCATGTGCCATCTTTATAGACTATATTTATCTGAAGAGAGAAAACGCTGAAGCAAATGTGATAAAATGTTAACATTAAGGGGGCCTATGTGAAGACACGTATGTATCCCTTATAACTTTTTGGGTTTTTTTTTTTCAACTTTTCTAGAAGTCTGAAACTATCCCCAAACCAAAACATTTAGGGGAAATGACACTTCTGAATCCACATACCTCCACCCAGTTTCTGTCTGTTGCAAAGTAAAAGTCCTCCAGGAGCCTATCACTCCTTGAACCATCTTGAGCACTGTTTGATTTCCTGTTGCTTCTGTACCATATCACAATAAACTAGGTGTGTTAAAATGGTGCAAGCTAATTGTCCTGTAGATTTGGTGATTGAGAGTCCAAAATGGGTCTTCTCTGTCTAGAAGGAAGGTCTCGGCACAGCTGCAGTGGGCTCTGCGCAGACTCTGGGGCTCTGCCAGCTTCAAGCCAGAAGCATAGAATCTTCAAGTCTCCCTTGGACTCTGACTCTTTCGATTCCTGTTTCCACTTTAAAGCCTGATTGGACTGGGTGCTCCAAGCCAGGGTTATCCCCCTATAAGATCAGTAAATAAGCAAACTCGGTTCCTTTAGCCTGTGTTTTTCCTTGCTGTATAGTAGAAGACACAACTTCCTGAGCCTAGGATGTCCAGCTCTTTGGGGACCGGTATTCTGCCCATCACGAGTATCCTTTGCCAGGTATGCAGGCAAATGTGGCTGGCATCAAAATCCTTCCAGGTAATCAGATCCCTGAATTAACTCTTCCAGAAACACATCTCTAGTTAGTTGCATAAACTGTGATCAAAACAGATGTGGCTCCCCGACCCCACCCCACCCCACCCGGGTTATCCCAATAAGCTCTCTGGCTGAATTTATCTCAGGTTTCCTTTGTTTGTATCAGGAACAGCCTTTCTTCCCCTGACGGTTACTATCATTGTCTAACTGGGCCTATAAATTGGAAAGCTGCTGCAGACAAATAAATTTTACTGATAAGAAAACTCTTCCTAATGTTTACCTTAAATTGCCTTTGTTGAAATGTTATCATATTTCTTCCTGTCGTCCATGTGACAGTAACAGAAAACAACTAGTCAATATCTACTTTATAAAACACTTTTAGATTTAGAGTCTGCCATTCTAGTCCCTCCAGAAGCTAGATAATACGTCAGCTAACCAGCCAATCCAGGACAAAGACAAGTCAAGTTGGATTTTTTTTAAGTGATGGAGTGATAGAGTCGAATCCTAAGATAAATAACTCCACATGGAGGCTCGGAGCCGTGGGCTTCCTAGCTTCCGGGAACTCTTCTTCCAACTTCAAAGCCAGAAGCACACCAGCTTCATGTGTCCCTCTGACTCTGCTATCTCTAAAGGCTGAGGAGACAGGGTCTTCTGGTATAATCCGGGATGATCCTCTCAAAACTGACCTGGGTGTGGCCCTGTTAGTCAGCACTCTACCTTTTTAGCCTGTCACCTGAAAATTCTCACTGTCTAGATGACCTTCCCTCATGCCTGGCTTAAAGCACCCCTGTGTAGCCTGTAAACTCAACCCAGACCCAAACCCTTTTCTGCTACTTATTGTTAAAATCTTCCTCATTTTAAGTCTGTGTGATTGTGTATGTGTATATGTGTGTGTGCACTAGTGTGTATAGGTCCACACACTGTGTGTGTGTGTATTTGCGTGCACATGTGCGTGCATGTGTGCATGTGTGCACTTGTATGTGCAGATCAGCATTCACGTCCATGTATATGAAGGGCAAAGGACAACATAAGCTATTGTTCCTCAGATGCTGTGCACTCATTTTCTTCTTGTCTTATTGAGATAGAGATCTCACTGGCCTGGAACTACTAAAGTTGGCGAGCCAGCCGGCCCCAAGAATCCCCTGACTCCATTTCCTCAGCATTTGGGTTACAAGCTGTGGTGGTTTGAATAGATATGAACCTCGGAGACACGTGTCTGAGTGTTCGGCCACAGCAAGTGAGTAGCACTATTAGGAGGTGTGGCCTTGTTGTAGAAAGTGTGTCACTGTGGAGGCAGGTTTGGAGGTCACTTATGCTCCAAGCCACACCCAGTGTGACCCACAGTCTCCTTCTCCTGACTTGGAATCAAGATGTAGAACTCTCTGCTCGTTCTCCTGCACCATGTCTGACTGCACACGGCCATGCTTCCCGCCATGATGGATAGAAGCTGAACCTCTGAAATTGTAAGCCAGGCCCAATGAATTGTTTTTCCTCTATCAGAGTTGCCTTGACCACACTGTCTTCACAGCAGTTAAAGCCTAAGACAGAGGCCCATGGCACCATGCCCAGATTTTATTACATAGGTGCTGGGGAAGTCAAACCCCAATCCTTTGCCCCATGACCCGTGTCTCTAGCTCTCAAGTCCAAAAACTCTTTTGTTTTTCTCCAGGAGTAATTATTCACTGTCTTCTCTATGCCCTTCAGAATGTTCTAGAAGTTCATCCCTCTCACAAACAATGAACTGTGGCCTTGTAATTGTCTACATTGCCACTATTTTGATTTTTATTTAGCTCAAATGTGGTTATTAGTGCTGGTGAGGCAGAGAAGGGTGGATCCCTAGGAATCCCTAGCCAGCCGGTCTAGCCTACTCCAGGAGCACCAGGTCAGTGAGATATAGTCTCATACATGAGTGGGGGCAACTCTTGAGGAATGACACCTGGGTTTAATCTCAGGCCTCGATATGTCTCAGGTGGAAGGGATTGTTTCTGGAGGAATATCATCAAGTTTTTCTCAACTGTAATCTACTTCTTAAAACTGCAGTCGTGAGACTCTTGTCTTAGAGCAAATAGACAGAGATAGGACAGATACCATTTCTCTTTCTTAAGATGTATAAATAGGAACTATATTCCCCCCTCAATAAAAGAAGAATATGACAAATAAAAAAATATCTCATCTGCACAGCTAAGAAAGTCCCACTGAGCTCTGAGACAGGGGCGCCCCTCTCCAAAACAAAGGCTTACAGGTATCGACCACAGGAAAAGGAAGATTCATGCATAAAAACAAACTCCCAGAAACACTGGGAGCCCTCCCTTCTAGCTAGAACCATCAATTATAATTATTAAGTGCCTACTCAGCTGTGGTGCAGCGGGAGAGGCAGGGAGGCTCGGTAGCTAGGCAACAGGCTGGAAACTCAAAAGGTAGGAGTTGTGGTTCTGGCTCCTCAATAAAAGTGATAAGTGGCCTTGGGAGAACTCCCCTGCCTCATTTCCTTCATCAGGGAAGGAGAGTCACCAGTCTGCACCTAGGGAGGAAAAGCTGAGAAAGCCACACCCTGCGACTGTAGAAAAGTGAGCTTATAGCATTGGGAAATGGGGGGGGGGGGGGCTGTAGAAAAGTGAGCTTATAGCATCGGGAAATGGGGGGGGGGAACTATAGAAAAGTGAGCTTATAGCATCGGGAAATGGGGGGGGGGGAACTATAGAAAAGTGAGCTTATAGCATCGGGAAATGGGGGGGAACTATAGAAAAGTGAGCTTATAGCATCGGGGAAATGGGGGGGGGAAGTGTAGAAAAGTGAGCTCATAGCATCGGGGAAATGGGGGGGGACTGTAGAAAAAGTGAGCTTATAGCATCGGGAAATGGGGGGGGACTGTAGAAAAGTGAGTTTATAGCATCGAGGAAATGAAGGGGGGACTGTAGAAAAGTGAGCTTATAGCATCGGGGAAATGGGGGGGACTGTAGAAAAGTGAGCTTATAGCATGGGGAAATGAAGGGGGGACTGTAGAAAAGTGAGCTTATAGCATCGGGGAAATGGGGGGGACTGTAGAAAAGTGAGCTTATAGCATCGGGGAAATGAGGGGGGACTGTAGAAAAATGAGCTTATAGCATGGGGGAAATGGGGGGGGACTGTAGAAAAGTGAGCTTATAGCATCGGGGAAATGGGGGGGACTGTAGAAAAATGAGCTTATAGCATCGGGGAAATGGGGGGGGGAGCCTTCCAATCACATCCTCACTTATTAATGGGCACTGTGCTCATAGATAGGACTGAAGATGCAAATTTAAAAGGGTGGCGTTTGCTTCTATAGAGGCTAAGGGAAACCTCAAGCTAAGAAGCCCCCCTACCTTGGGCTGGAGAGATAGCTCAGCAGTTAAGAGCACTGCACTGACTGGTCTTGCAGAGGTCCTGAGTTCAAATCCCAGCAACCACATGATGTCTCACAACCTTATCTGTAATGAGATCTGACGCCCTCTCTTCAAGTGTGTCTGAAGACAGCGACAGTGTACTTACACATATAATAAATAAAGAAAGAAAGAAGCCCCTACCCTAAACATCCTGGGAATTTCCCCAAGACCCTTGACTACCTGCTTTGTCCCAGCTCCAAAACCACTTGGACTTGATCTCTGCTAAATTCCAGATCATCTTGAGGCTTCTTGGTTTATGCTGGGTTTTTTTGTTTTGTTTTGTTTTGTTTTGTTTTGTTTTGTTTTAATGAGCTTCCAAAAAGAAAAAGGCAGCACTCAATCATGTCTGCAACTTACCACCGGGCGGCATGTACAGAATAGGGTCTTAACACACCCTTGTTGCGAGGGAGTATTGGGTTGTTATTTTTAAAAAGGAATAAAGGAGTGACCAGGAAAAAGAATACCCCCAACTAACCCTGCTGTGCAGCACAGTCTCCCCCATCCCCTACTCTGACCCCACCTCCCTCAAACAATGAAATTGTGCTGAGGCGGGTGCTACACACACAGCATACCACACTTGGGGAGGCAGGGATCCCAGGAGTGAGTGACAGAGATGCGAGAAAAGCCTGGGTGTGAAATCAGAGACCTTGAAGATCAGGAGAGCTGAAATAGAGATCAGAAACGGTAAAGAGGACAAACCCAGAATGCCCTGGAGTGGGGGTGGGGCAGTGGTCTGGGGCTTGTATATGCCCTGAAGCAGGACAGAAGCAGGTACCAGTGTGGAGCTGAGCAAGTCCAGAGCCCAGTCCTTCTGCCTCGTCTCCCACATACCATGAGAAACTTTCTTTGGGCTAAACTAAGTTAGTGACAATGAATGGTCACCAAAGCGCAGGCAGTTCCCAGTTACGGAAAGGAGAAAGAGCCTAAGTATCTACGCTGCCATCTGGGAGTGAGCAAATGAAATGTCATCTCTTTGTGCCATGGATTTATTTAGCCAAGAGGAGATCAGAATAGGTTAGATGCATGCTAACATACAGGAAGCTCAGAGACGCCATGCTAAGTGGAAGAATTCAGTCAATGGAGTTTACAGAACCAAAGAGTCCACTCGTCTGAAATATCCAGAACATATAAATATATAGACACAAACCAGACAAGTAGTTGACATAGGCTAGGGGTTGTAGGGAAGAACTGCATGATGGGTATGGAGATTCCTCATGAGTGGAAATGTCTGAGGACTAGAGTCAGGGTTATGAACATTGTGAATGACCCCCCAACTGTACACTGCAAGATGGTGTTTGATATAAACGTTGTCCCCGTGGGATGTGTAGCCATCTTGAGGGAACCATTTGGGGTCTTAAGCATGTTGGGAAGACAGGAACTGTATTTTAGGCAAAGCAGGGTCTCGCCAGCTCTCAGCAGGGTTCTGTGGGTACTTCCCTTCCAGATCCAACACCCCTGAGAGTTCTCCTTCCCTTTCATAAATGCAGACTCCAGGAGGGCAGAAATGGACAGGCCTGTGTCCTGCACCCTGCACAGTGACCCAAGCAATCGAACCCCAGCTGTGTCTCATGGTCTCTTCACATCTCGTCAAAGACAGAGAAGGGTCCCCTCCTCAACATCCAACCCCAGTAGCTTCCCATCTCTCTCCTTCCCTGAACTCCAGGCTTCATACAGCCTGCCTCCTCACATCTTGTCCACAGCTTTCCCCTCAGATCCAGGCCTGAGGTCCACTCTTTGTCAAAGTCACCATACTCTTTGGTCATATTGCCTAAGCACGTGCAATTTCCCACCTGTGTCTTTGGGACAGCCGGCCCCCACCCACCCCAACTCTTACCTCCCTTTCACTTCCTTCCTGTGTACCTTCCCAGGTATGGACATCTCCATGCCTACCTGGGCTGGGTGTGGCCCAGATAAGCAACAAGGATGTGCTGACCTTCCAATCCACCTCTTGAGAGATGCCGCCATTTTTTTTTAATGGCTCCATGGGGAAACTCAAAGGATCGGCTTCAGAAACCAAGTGCTGAGGCTGACGGAGCTTCCCACCAACCTTGAGCTGCTCAGCTCTGGACCATCAGGTGGGGAAGTGGCCAATCTCACTGAGGCTGCTGGAATTTAGTACATTTGCTAAAGCCGTTGGACTTGTATCCCGGCCAATCTATGCCCCATTTTAACTGAATACTATCAAAGGCTTTCTCCATCCGACGTAACCAGTACAAATATTCTAATTTGATGTATTCTCCTATCACCAAGACCTTATGAGCTTATTAAATGTATATCTGTGAGAGGGAGGAGCATCTGTAATGCCTCGTCCTCTTCAGAAATCCTCCAGAGGGCAGAGGTCACAAGGC
Source organism: Apodemus sylvaticus (assembly GCF_947179515.1). Classification (NCBI taxonomy): domain Eukaryota; kingdom Metazoa; phylum Chordata; class Mammalia; order Rodentia; family Muridae; genus Apodemus; species Apodemus sylvaticus. Next base: position 11,617,227 of record NC_067492.1, read on the forward strand.
TTTTTTTTTTAATTTTTTTAATTCGATATAATTTATTTACATTTCAAATGATTTCCCCTTTTCTAGCCCCCCACTCCCCGAAAGTCCCGTAAGCCCCCTTCTCTTCCCCTGTCCTCCCACCCACCCCTTCCCACTTCCCCGTTCTGGTTTTGCCGAATACTGCTTCACTGAGTCTTTCCAGAACAAGGGGCCACTCCTCCGTTCTTCTTGTACCTCATTTAATGTGTGGATTATGTTTTGGGTATTCCAGTTTTCTAGGTTAATATCCAGTTATTAGTGAGTGCATACCATGATTCACCTTTTGAGTCTGGGTTACACAAGGCTTTTTTTTTTTTAACTTTTTTTTTTAATTTTAATTTATTTACATTTCAAGTGTTATCCCCTTACCAAGTTTTCCCCCTCTCTCAGAAACCCCCATCCTCTCCCCCTCCCCCTGCTTCTATGAGGATGTTCCTCCACCCACCCACCCCCTACACTGGAGCATCTATCAGACATTCATAGGACCGAGAACCTCTCCTCCCACTGATGCCTGGCAAGGCCATCCTCTGCTACATATGCAGCCGGAGCCATGTGTCCTCCTTGGTTGGTGGCTTACATGTCATGCAAATCCCAGCATCCCGCACACCGTTGGTACTCAGTAACGTGGCCGTATTAATGTACTAATTATTTTCATAACATCATCTCCCTAAATGAGATAAAGATGGCACATGAAGTGTACCTGTTCTTAGAGAGAAAGAAAAACCAAGCAAACCTCCATGCTACTTTGGGGGAAGGAGCACAGATCCCTACTCTGTGGTGACATGTCCGTCCAAGGTCACACAGGGCAGCCCTTTGATTGATTCTCTTTCATTATTTTTTACTATTATTTAAAATGGTTCCAAATAATGCAGCTATAGTCCGGCAGCACATTCCTCCTTCCAAATATAACTGTCATTTTGGTAGAGTAAGTTTCAGAAATGTTTATATATTATCAAAATTAAGTTTCAAAATGAGCTACAATATCTGGGAAGGGAGGATAATAATATTTCACAGAAACTAATTGGAAACTTGTTTTGAAATAAAGTAGTTATTATTTCCATCATGGGAAGATGAAAGCGCTGAGGTTTTCTTTTATCTCGCCCGGCCTAGTATCTTACATTATTTATTCAAACTGAAATTAAAACCTGGCCAAATCCTACCGAGGCGCTGCCTATCAGTTAGAGATTATTCTTCTGGAAATGAACTTTTGTTCACAAATTTCATTATGGAGTTACAAATGACTATTATTAAAATGTAACATATAAAACTAAACTGCCTCGCCCCTCCCCCACTGCGCTCAGGGTACCGCACCGGGCTCCCTTTTCTTTCTAGCCTTACTCTCTCTCTAGGACTTGGAAGTCCGCGTCACCCCCTGCCCTAGTCCCCAAATATCTAGAAGACTCTCCCATCCTCCTCCCCTGTCCCACTGACCTCCTTATGAAGACGCTCCACGGGCTTTCCCCTGGAGTCCCGGGGAACCTTGAATAACTTTTTTTTTCATTGCCTTGATCTTTACAATCTTAAAAACAGACACCTTGGAAAGTTCTCCAGCCTGGTGATATCATCAAGGAGGCCTTTTACTTTTTCACCTTTTCTTTTCAATTGTATTTTTATTCCTGAAACAGGGTCTTGAGCTGGAGAGATGGCTCAGCGGGTAAGAGCACAGACTGCTCTTCCGAAGATCATGAGTTCAAATCCCGACACCCACGTGGTGGCTCACAACCATCCATAATGAGATCTGACACCCTCTTCTGGTGTCTGAGGACAGCTACAGTGTACTTACCTTAAATAAATAAATCTTTGGGAAAAAAAAAAAAACAACAGGGGTCTTACTCTTAGTCCAGGCTATCTTCAAAGTTGCACTCCTTCCGCCTCTGCCTTGCAGCTGTGGGGATCAATCGTAGGCAGTTAACAACTTACTCCTATTCTCACTACAGCCCTTTCCTATGTCCTATTCCCTACATCTAGGCTCCTGCTCCCTCTGTCCGGACTCTCACTCCTTCTTTCTTAAGCACCCACCTGCAACTTGCCCTTCCAGTTCCAGCTCAGACATAACTTCTTCTTAACCTTTGTCTCAGCTACTGAGCCAGGTGCAGCTGGCCCCACATCAACCCTTGTTGCTAACACTGTCTTTCTCTTTTGCCCCTTCTTCCATCTCCTGAGGGGCCCCAGGGCATCTCCAGTAGCAAATACAGCGGCAGCACAGAGCAGCTGACCAATAAATGTCTCCTTAGTCTGGAATTGGGATTTCATTATGGCGTCTGGCCTCTGGAAATGCCAGTCTCCCACTGGCATCCTAAAGGATGCCCTGCACTCAGGTTCCTTGGCATTGACTTTGCAGCTCACCAGACCTCTGTGGTTCCTCTTTTTTTTGGGGGGGGGGGGACTTTTATTCTAGTGTTTAAATATTATCATATTTGGGAGGTTCTTCACATCTAACCTCCACCTTCTATGTGACTGTCTTTCATACTCCGTGCTCCTGAGCGCTCTCGAGGCCCCTGTCTCTCAGCAAGTGTTGATCTAGTGTGCCCAGGTCAGTGGAGGGAGAAAAGTCTCTGGGACGGGATGGGTAGCTGTACTAGACAAAGACTAGGGCATTAGCAACCTTACGTTCTGTGCTCCTGACCCAGATCACGGTCTCTTCCCCCACCCCCAGATCAGGGCCATGCCTCTCCTTTCTACACTTAAAAAGCCTCACACCAGGAGGAGAAAGACAGCTGAGCAAGCGGGAACGCAGAATGCTCTTGCGGAGGACCAGAGGTTAGTTTCTAGCGCCTCACCTCAGGCCATGCATAACCACATGTAACTCCACCTCTGGGCAGTCCCATGACCTCTGGACTTTGAAGATCTCTGCATTCATATGCATACACACACACTACACATACACACACACACACACAAAAACACCATATATATACATACATAGACCACACACACACACATACACACACACTACACATACACACACACAAAAAAACACCATACATATACATACATAGACCACACACATACACACACTACACATATACACACATAAACACACCACACACATGCACACATACACTATACACCACACACACTACACATACACACACAAACACACCACATACCACATACACGCTACACACACACACACATATACCACCCACACACACACTACACATACCACACTCACACTACACACTACACATATATACACATAAACATACCATACACACACACACACCACTTAAAAATAAAAACCTTAAAGACAAAAACAAAGATTTAAGAACTTTCTGCCCCAACCCGTGAGAGCCACTTCCCAGTCAGCTCGCCTCATCGTCTCTCTGCCTGGCACTGACAACCGCTCCTTTTTCTTAATCACAGGCATCTAGATTTATGTCTTGCCTGGTGGTTTGTCTTTCTGTCTGTTTAACTGTGATGAAAGGTAGACATACGAGCAGAATCTCCCTGAGAGTAAAGTCAACTAGATCCCTTCTCTGTTTTCCTGAAAAGGATGATACTTACATGTGAAGAACAGCGCTGATCACTGATCGCTATTTCTGACCTTGGCTCGTACCAACTGCAATCTCTGAGGCGTGAGAGCGTCAATAAAAATACACGCCACTTCCCGACTTAGGCTAAGAGCTCCTGAGGAAGATGGCTGAGGAGCCAGACAGGTTAAAAATGTCAGCTTTGTGGTGATAACCAATAAGGCTGATGAGAGAACTTGGCTGTGGGATCAGGCACAAACCTGCTTCCCAACAGGCTTCCCCATCGCACACACCAGTCTGCCCGCCTCAGGCATCAGTAGGATAACTCAAGACCCTTCCCACTAGGCAATGGCATGTTTCCAGTACGTCAATATCCTGACAACAATGTGTGTGTGTGTGGGGGGGGGGTAGTTTATAATTCCTTCTCCAATCAGAGAAGCCCAGCACTGTGATGAATGTCACATCAAAAAAAAAATCTATCAATCTATCATGGGTCTCTCCACACAAGTCTGCCAAAGGCTACAGCAGCTACCTAACATGCCTGAGAGTCTGATAGGCTCACACTCACTCTGTGAATTCCACGTTCTCGGTTCCTTGCTGTCACAGAACAATATTTACCAAATATTTACCATCTGCATGATTCGTGTGACAGATTTATTGGACCTCGTCTAGGGGCCCAGGTAAGTTTCTCATTGACCATTCAACCTAAACCAGGGAAGAGTTAGATTTTATTTTTATAAAGATTTATTTATTATTATGTGTAAGTGCACTGTAGCTATCTTCAGATGCACCAGAAGAGGGTGTCAGATCTCTCTATGGATGATTGTGAGCCACAATATGGTTGCTGGGCTTTGAACTCAGGACCTTCAGAAGAGCAGTCAGTGCTCTTAACCACTGAGCCATCTCTCCAGCCCCAAGAGTTAGATTTTAAAATGGGTACCCTGCTTACGTGGATCCCCAGTCCTTTCCTACATCTGTTTGCAGCTGTTCTGGGCCGAGTAAGACACACTCATCCAAGGCTGCCATGAACACAGGGCATGCTCTTCCGTCTTTGAGAGACTCATTTCACCGTCTTCCAAATTAGCTTTTACATTTGTTACTGGACGTGTGGAGACAGAAGATGCAGAGAATGGGGTTCGTGTACCCTAACTATGAGACAGTCTATGGCTGACCAGTAAACTCTCAGATGAGCTCAGACTTTAAAAAAAAAAATACCTTGGAAAGATGACCAGACTACATTAAAAGAGATGGGGGGGTGGATGGCAGGCAGTGGTGTCAATGGTGAGCCGTGTGTGAATGTGCCTCACATTAAGCCCGTTGTGTGTTCTGCATCACTTACTCTTGAGCCCAGGGACTTAGTATTTACCTCTATCTTATAGGTAAAAAGCTCAGGTGGAGAGATGCTAACTAATTGACCTGTGGTCTTGCCGATGCAGGAAGTGGGATGGTGTATTAGTCAGTGTTCTCTAGAGTCACAGAACCTACGGCTACTCTCTATATGGTAAGGGGATCTGTTGATGACTTACAATCTGTAGCCCAAGTCTCAACAATGGTCAGCAGCAGCTGTGGATAGAAGTCCAAGGATCTAGCAGCTGCTCAGTCCCACAAAGCAAGCAGGCAAAGATCAAAGATGTGTGTGTGTGTGTGTGTGTGTGTGTGTGTGTGTGAGAGAGAGAGAGAGAGAGAGAGAGAGAGAGAGAGAGAGAGAGAGATGGGGGGGATCTTCCTTTCTTCCTTCTTCCAGTGTCTTTATGTAAGTCTCCAGCAGAAGGTGGGGCCCAGATTAAAGGTGTATGCCACTGCACTTTTTTTTTATTATTCGATATAATTTTTTATTTACATTTCAAATGATTTCCCCTTTCTAGCCCCCCACTCCCCGAAAGTCCCGTAAGCCCCCTTCCCTCCCCCTGTCCTCCCACCCACCCCTTCCCACTTCCCCGTTCTGGTTTTGCCGAATACTGCTTCACTGAGTCTTTCCAGAACAAGGGGCCACTCCTCCTTTCTTCTTGTACCTCATTTAATGTGTGGATTATGTTTTGGGTATTCCAGTTTTCTAGGTTAATATCCACTTATTAGTGAGTGCATACCATGATTCACCTTTTGAGTCTGGGTTACCTCACTTAGTATGTGCACTTTTAATCCCAGATGACCTTGAACTCAGTGATCTCCTTGTCTTAATCTTCGGGGATTCATAGCCACTATGCCTCAAGATCTCCTTGCCAAGATCCAGGTCAGAAACTTGTATTTCCGCCTCCAGATTAGGATCACAGGTGAGCTTTCCAATTCTGGATTTGTAGTTCATTGGAGATATAGTCAAGTTGACCACCAGGAACAGCCACTAGAGATGTCTACCATTGATCCAGGAGGGCTTCTGAGCCCTCCCCCAAGATGTACACTGCATTAAATTGAACACATGGGAGAGTTTCTTCTTCCCCATAAATTGATGTAAAATTAGCTTAAATGTTCATCTAAAGGCTCAGAAACACATTAATACTCATTATCAGCTACAATCAAAGTAAAAAGATGAACCAAAAATACACAGACTCAGTGCTTAGGGCAGATGATAAGGCATTGGCAATCAACAAAGAGAAAGTCATGTATCTCGACTCCTGTTGTATTTCTGTCTTGTTTATCAAGGAGAGAAATCTTTAAGCTCGTGAGGGCTAAATAAATGTGGTTTAGAGGAAATTGAAGTCTAAGATAGGCAAGGCGATAGTGTGAGACCGTCTTGCTGTTTTAAATGAGTTCAAGTCTTCAGGCCTAAACAAATTATATCCCAGAGTACCAGAGAGTTCACAGATGTAATCGAGGCATCACTGTCAGGAATCTTTGAGGAATCATGGAGAACAGAAAAGGTGCTGGGGAAAAGGATCTAAAAACATAGCTTTCTGATTTTTATATGTGAGGAGTATACTGGCTTGTTTTGTGTGTCAACTTGACAAGCTGGAGTTATCACAGAGAAAGGAGCCTCCTTTGAGGAAGCGCCTCCATGAGATCCAGCTGTAAGGCATTTTCTCAATTAGTGATCAAGTGGGGGAAGGGCCCCTTGTGGATGGTGCCATCCCTGGGCTGGTGCTCTTGGGTTTTGTAAGAAAGCAAGCTGAGCAAGCCAGGGGAAGCAAGCCAGTAAGGAACATCCCTCCATGGTCTCTGCATCAGCTCCTGCTTCCTGACCTGCTTGAGTTCCAGTCCTGACTTCCTTTGGGGATGAACTGCAATGTGGAAGTGTAAGCTGGATTAACCCTTTCCTCCCCAACTTACTTCTTGGTCACGATGTTTGTGTGGGAATAGAAACCCTGACTAAGACAAGGAGAGAAAGTGTATCCCTGATCGATGACTTGTGAGATCGATTTTGAAGCATGAAAACATTGTAAAATGAATTCTTTCAAATGCATGAGTATTTAAGGAAGGAGGTCACAACCACTAGGAGCCCAGGTGGGACCACTGACAGAGCCAGCGTGGAAAAATCACAAGGATCCCACACACCCCCTTTTTGAGGGTTCAAGGGCTATTGAGAGCAAAGATGTCTTCTATACAATGAGGGATGTGAGGGATACCTTGGTGAGTTTGTTAAGTAACAGCACTAGGTAATAAATAGCACCCCCACCCTTTTTCCTTTAAGCTCCAAGAAGCTAAGCATGTCCTCAGAGAAAGGGCTTTTAGGGATGAGGTCAAACAACTCCCATGTCTTCCCAGTCCCCCAGACAAGCTCAGATCTGTGGGACCATGAAAGGCAGTCTGTTTTCTGGTTGAACTAGGTTTAAACCCCAGTGACCCAGCAGGAGATTATCCTACAAGGAACAGAAGGCATTTGCCAGGCTCCTAGACCCCAGGCTCCTGACACTAGGCTGAAGCTCCCTACTCTAGCCTCAAGACAGATCTCCATTTTAATGAGGTATCTAAAGCCCTGATGGGCTTCCCAGACACTCCTCCCTGCAAAAGGTATTTAACCTCCGCCCACCCTTGGGAAAGTGGGGTACGGTTTACTCATCACTACTCTCCTCCAAGACAATAAATGCTTTTAAACCATGGACTGCCTCTTCTCGTCGGGATCTGCCATGGGGAACAACAGAGCAGGTCTTCCTCTAAAGAGCTGAGTCTAATCTCATGCAGCAGGCCTCTCTGAGTTCCCAGATGTGGGTTCCACCAAGCCAAGCTACCCGCTGAGGAAGCCAAGGACACTCTTGTCCCCCAAGGGGAACCAGTAGGAGCTCTCCTCCTGCTCTTTTCCCTTTGGCCCCAGGCTAGAGCCAGCCCATGGCCCCTACTCCACTCTCGGCTCTTCCACGGCATCCACCAGCGTCTGCAGTGCCCAAGACCCTTAGAACCTGTCATCCTTGGCCTCCGTTAGTCCCGGGGACCCCCCACAAGCTCAATTCCAGCAGTTTCCTGGGGACTGATGCCTGTGTGTGGTACATGCAGTTAAGACTTCCCAAGTCCGGCCTCACCCAGCGGCCTGAGCCCTGGGCTGGACGCAGGCCACCATTTTAACCTACACAGGTCCATGTGTGACTTTTGTCCATGAGAACAGATGTGACAGTTCATCTTCATTGCTGGCCTAACAGGATTTGGAATCACAGAGCAGGCACTGTGGACATGTCTATGCGAGTTTTTAGGGAGGTTTAACTAGAAAAGGGAAGAGCTGCCCAAACAGAGATAGCATCATGACCTGGGCTGGGCTCTCTACCTAAATAAAGTAGGGGAGTCCTAATGAGCACCAGTACCCATGTCTCTCCATCTGTTTCCATTCTACGGATGTGAGGTGACCAGTTTGGTCTACCATGCCTCTGCACCATGATGTACTGTATCCCCTCTTAAATCATTAAATGAAAGGAATCCTTCTGGCCTGAAGCTGGGTCTGTCAGGGGTTTTGCACAGAAATAAGAGTAAGTATAACATAGAAATGGTACTAAGGAGGTCTGCTACCCTGCAAAGCCTGACCATGAGCTCCTAGGCTGTGGGAGAATTGAAGACTTTGGCACTGTGGTCTACAGGTGCCCTAGAACACAGGGAGGGATTCTAACAGATGAAGATCTGATCTGATCTTCTAACAGAAGAACAGATCTAACAGGATGCTAACAGTTAAAAAGAGTAAAGATGGCTCATGGCGGGTCCAGAGGATAACAGGATTCTATGAGTGAGTCTAGAGACTGAACTAGTAATGAGTTAAATGGTCCAGCAGGAGAAATTCCCAGATACTATTATATCCAGGATGCAGCCTAGTCACCAAACATAGTACTATATTTACTCAGATGTACAATGAAAGAAAGAGGAAAATGGAGCGGAAAGATGTGGAAATTGTGGGGCTTGACGGGAGAGGAACATGAACGCGGTTGAAGGTGCAAACAGAAATATACAGTTCGGCTAGGAAAGGGATTAAGCCTGGTTAAAGTTGAGGACAGGGCAAGCCCAGACAAGATGGCTGTGACTGGACCTTGTACTAACCCTATAAGAAGACAAGACTTCTCCAGGAGACCTACAAAGTATTACAATGTAAATTCATTTCAGAGTGTCTGAAAAAAAAAAAAAGATAGAGCCTTTAGAGTACCCTACTAGAAACCAGATGCCCAGGAACTTCCAGACATGAGGCTTAGCAAACCTATGGTTCAAGGGAGCCAGGTTACATCAACTCTTGAAGAGTTGGCAGCAGCAGGACGGTGGTGGCGCACACCTGTAATCCCAGCACTTGGGAGGCAGAGACAGGTGGGATTTCTGAGTTCGAGGCCAGCCTGGTCTACAGAGTGAGTTCCAGGACAGCCAGGGCTACACAGAGAAACCCTGTCTCGAAAAACCAAAAAAAAAGTTGGCAGCAGAATTTGGTACTGTCCATACGGTTTTGTAAACATGAAAAACAATGCAAGATTGGAAGGGGCCTGAAGATTTAAGCCAATGTTTCAGAAAGCCATTGCAGCCAGGAAGTGAATAGATAGCAGGTTCGCAATCTCGCTGTGGAGCTTGTGAGTGGACTATGGAAGGGAAAGCCTAAGGTTCAATGGAGATCAGAGATACTAAGTGTAACATACATGTTATCCAAGGAAGGCTGGAGACAATGACTAGAGCTGGCCTGAAAGAGACCCGTGCATGCTACAGGGCAAAGAGCTGGAGGGGCAGGACTACCCAAGCCCTCTGGAGCCCAGGTGATGCTATCACAAACACTAGATGCCAGACAGGGAGATGCAGGGGTTATGGTCTGTCCTGCCGGCTTCTAGTCTGGTCCACGCTATCCTTTCCATGTCTCCAGCCCTTCCTTTTAGATTAGGAATGTTCCCTCTACACCACTGTATGTTGGAAGTACATGACTTTTTCTTTTTTCAGAGACTCAAAATTAAGAGATAACTTTGAGTCTTAAAGTAAACTTGAAATTTTGGAGGGGCTCTTAGAGATAAACTAAATATATTTTGTGTTATAAGATTTGCGTGTGTCTTTGGGGACAGGGTGGAATTGCTATGATTTTATACTGAATGGTATGTTTGGCATCAAGTTAAAAAGGGGTGGACTTGTCAGCCTGACTGGTTTTGAAATTACCTTGGAGAAATGCCTTTGGGTGTGTCTGTGAGGACCGCATCAGAGAGGCACAGCTAAAAGGGAAGGACCCACACTATAGGCAAGTGACATCATCCTGCAGTTGGGGTCCCTAAGTGAATGAAATGGACCTCTCCTTATTTTATTTTATTTTTTATTTTATTTTTATTTTTATTTTTGTTTTGTTTTGTTTTTCCAGACAAGGTTTCTCTGTGTAGCCCTGGCTGTCCTGGAACTCACTCTGTAGACCAGACTGGCCTCGAACTCAGAAATCCTCCTGCCTCTGCCTCCCAAGTGCTGGGATTAAAGGCATGTGCCAGCACTGCCTGGCTCTCCTTTCCTTTCTTTTCCTTTCCTTTTTTCCTTTCCTCTCCTCTCCTCTCCTCTCCTCTCCTCTCCTCTCCTCTCCTCTCCTCTCCTCTCCTCTCCTCTCCTCTCCTCTCCTCTCCTCTCCTCTTCTCTCCTCTCCCCTCCTCCCCATCTTCTCCCCTCCTCTTCCCACCACCCCACTCCCTTCCTCTCTCCCTGCTTGCTAACTGCAGACAACACCACCAGCTGCTACAATGTATCATGCCTGCCTGCTATGAGGGGCTACATGCACTCAAGTTAATGAGCTAAAATACATCCTTCTCCCCTTAAATTTCCTCTGTGAGGTATTTTTCACAAAAAAAAAAAAAATAACTAATACAATGGGGCTTACCAAGTGTCTAAAGATTACCAGGAATCAAATGGAGAAGAGCCACCGTAAGGTACAAGGGTCCACTGATGGTCCCCAGCAACAACCCTTTGCATTAGATATGGATGTCCTTCTAACTAAAGCCTTCTTCTCCAGAGAGCTGCATTGCCTATGCAGCCCTTGCGTCAGGACTCTGTACAGTGTCATCTCCTTACAGGGATCTTTATCCATGTAAGACAGCACTTTTTTTTTTTCTCTAAGGATATGGCCCCTGGGAGGTCAGTCACACTCCTATGGATGGACCTGTACCTATGAGCATCTGAGCCGCACATACTGGGCTCAGTGACTCGTTTAAAGAACACAGGCGACACGAAGGTGAAAGGAGGCATAGGTGGAGCTGGGGAAATCAGAAGGAGGAGTAAGGGTGAATATGATCAAAATACTTTGTATAAAATTCACCGAGAATGAAAATACTGTCCTAGTTAGGTATCTAGTGCTATGGCCTAGCACCACGACCAAAAGCAAGCTGGGGAGGAAAGGGTCTACTTGGTTCACACTTCTACATCTTTGTCCATCACATGAGGAAGCCAGAACAGGAAGTCAAGCAGGACAGGAACCCGGGTGTGTGTGTGGGGGGGGAGGTTGGGGGGGGGGACAGGAGCTGACGCAGAAGCCAGAAGCCATGGAGGAATGCTGCTCACTGGCTTGCTCCTCATGATTCATTCAGCCTTCTTTCTTACCACCCCCAATGGGCTGGACCCTCCCCCATCAATCACTAATTAAGAAAATGTCCCACAGCTGGATCTTATGAAAACATTTTCTCAATTGAGTTTCCCTCTTTTCAGATAATTCTAGCTTATGTCAAGTTGACATAAAATTAGTCGGCACAAATACTACATTAAGGAAACCACAGCATCAGCCTCCATCAGACTCTTCATGTTCCTTTATTTTCTTACATAGCTCCTGTCTATGATCTATATTTTATCTCTTATCCTAGCTGTTATTGTATAATATACAAAATTGATACATTAATATGTGTCTAGCTAGCTATCACACAAACACCCATACACATGCACACAAGGACACATAGACACACAGGCACACATACACACACACACACACACACACACACACACACACATGCACGCATACACACAGGCTGCTGTCCTCTTCTTAGAAATGTGACTGGTGTTTTTCTTACATCTTTGCTTTTCAGAACATCAGTGCCATAACAGTAAATGCTCTCTCTCTCTCTCTCTCTCTCTCTCTCTGTTTTTCCTTTCTTTCCTTCTCCCTGTCTTTCCTTCTCCCTTTCCTTCCTTCCTTCCTTCCTTCCTTCCTTCCTTCCTTCCTTTCTTACCACTATCTTCTTCATCAATACAACAGTAGAGAGCATAGGCTCACCACATATTTGCTACACCATAATATGTGTCTCATGTAATGAACACAAACCTGAAGGATGTTCTCTAATGGAACGGCTACTTGGTTCCATCACTAACCCTGTATAAAGTATTAACTCCGATCCAGGTAAGAAGAAAAATAGGAAAACTGAGTCCTTGCTCGAGAAGAGTATCATCACTGGTATTTTCACCAGCCCAGAGCATGAAGGGTGCTGAGGCAGACTCGTCTTGCTGCAGATGCTTACAGCAAGCTTACAGAGAAGACACCATCACCTTTCCATCTTTAGATGAGCAAACTGGGCTCTGGGGATTTAAACAGCCTGTCCACTATCACACAGCAGGCACAAAGCGAAGCTGGGATTAAAATCCAAGATATGTCGCACTGCAAAGAACATCCTTTCCTGTACAATACTACGATAACACCAAAACACGGGAGTCTTATTAAATTTGCAGCTGGGAAGAAAACTGGAACACAGATGAAAAGCCGAGATTTTGTAAGAGTGTGACAGATCCAAATGACAGGCCAGAATTTTTAAAAAGATATGTATGTTAGGTGTAAAGGTAAGATCTAATGCAGCAATTTAAAGTCAAATACATGAGTGCACAGTGCATGGGAAATAGTCATTTATTTTACATAGACTAAGAGCCCTCAGCCGACCACAAGCTCATAATGAACTAACGATGAAAAACGGCTACCAAATGGACTAAAACAATTTTAACTGTGTTGTCAGAGACTTTGACAAGGCAAAGAGTTTCTAGTTGAGTTCTATGGTTGTTAGACCAGGAAAACCAAAGGTAAAATAAAAGTATCAGGCTATTGAATGGTAATTCAGAGAGAGAGAGAGAGGGAGAGAGAGAGACTGTGTGTCTGTGTCTCTGTGTGTTTGTATGTATTTATATATGTGTATGAATGCTTGTATGTGTATGAAATATATATTCATACACATATGTGGATGACTGAAGAATTAGTTGAACCTTGGTCTAAGCGAGAAGACAAAGGGGTAAGAGACCCACCTTCGCTCTGAAGTGCTGTTGAGACAGAGCAAGAGGACCAAAAGGGATATAGGGAACAGCTCAGGACACAAAACCCACTGCTAACTGGTGCCTTCCAAGGCAAAAGCCATGGGTTTATCTAGGAGTCCACAATTCAGAGGCTACAAGACCATCTGGACCTAGGGCTTGAGTCCATCCTAAGTTCTAAGCAATTAGGTCGACTCCATTAAATGTTTCATTCCAAACTCCATCTCTATATGGAGACCTTATTTTCTGAACTGTAAGCCAACACCTACAAACTGTAACAGATTGTTGTGTGGCTTCTGGATTTAAAAGGTAGTCCAGTAGATAAAGCCACCAAAACTTCAGTTTCCAGGAGATGTCAATCATCAAGATGTCGCAGGGGGCGGGGGCGGGGTATAGGAAATTGAGAAGATGTTAAAGCACTGGGGTTCCTCTCCTTTCCCCCACATCCCCTCTGAAGACCCATATTTCAATTAAAGGAGTTGCATAAGATTTTATCCATTTTTCTTAGATAATAAATTTCCAGGAAATTCTTTCTTCAGTACATAATTACCAATTTCAGTTTATTTAACTTTAGAAAAATAAGGAGCCCCTGGAGAAACAAAAAACTTCCTAGGGCATAATGAAATGACCACCCCTCTCTCAGGAGCTATGCTCACCCTTTTTTCTGACATCACTTTCAGCTCTGGGCATATTGGAGAATTCTTCCCTAGATCCCATGTGAGCAGGAGTATCTATCTCCCTAACACCTCCTCATCCTAGGGCCCCAAACAGAGGTAGATGGAGCAAATACTGCCCCATGGGCAGATCTGGGCTCAACTCTGTTTCCACAGGAAGCAATCCGACTGATTAAGACGCTGTAATCCAGATATCGTGCATCAGGCTGGTATCAGCTGTTCCCTATTAGACACAATGTTCTCTTCAATAGACTACTTTGTTTCACACTGACAGTCATTTTTCACCCTGCATGGCAGAATTTCAAAGCCAAGAATCATGTAATACACAGTAAACAAACAAAATTAGACTCAAAATTGCCTTCTTTGATTTTGATATATTAATCAACTCTTTGGGAACGCTTCTAAACATTTTCAATTACATCAAAAGCAGGCTGGCAACATTTCCCAACTTCAAAAAAAAATCAGACTTAGTTAAAGGTTTGTTTTCTATTCCACAGACATTCCCTATTACATATTTGCGACTGTTTCTCTTTTAGGACAGATTGATTGATAGTATCAGTTCTAAAATCTCAGCATGTCCACAGGAGGCTGGAAAGAGTATTTCCATCTGGGATATTCATTAGCCAAGGCAGAGATATTCATCTCTGTGTCTGATTCTCAGCTTAGCTGCAACCCTGGGTTGTGTAGATCCCCCAGAGTAAAGGCCTCTTGGTCGCCATTCGGTGTTCTCCAAGAACAGGTATAAACTCTAGAGACAGAGGCCAAAGAGTGGATCCAAGGAGCCAAGAAGAGAAAGAGAGATCTTGATACCCCAAAGACCCAATATCCTAGCCCCTCTGTTCATGTCTTTCTTGAATGAGCTGAAAACCTGAGCGTTTAAATTGTTAACAAGAATAGGGTTGCTGGGTGGTGGTGGCACACATCTTTAATCCCAGCACTTGGAAGACAGAGGCAGGCAGATTTCTGAGGTCAGCCTGGTCTACAGAGTGAGTTCCAGGACAGCCAGGGCTACACAGAGATTCCCCTGTCTCGAAAAGAAAGAAAGAAAGAAAGAAAGAAAGAAAGAAAGAAAGAAAGAAAGAAAGAAAAGAAAAGAAAAGAAAAGAAAAGAAAAGAAAAGAAAAGAAAAGAAAAGAGAAAAGAAAAGAAAAGAAAAGAAAAGAAAAGAAAACAGGAGGTAGTATATGATCTAAAAATAAGTAGAAAAGAGAGCATACATGGACAATTTTATAGATTGATTTTATAGATGGAGTGGTGCTGTGTGTGGACAGTTTACATGATGACTAATGCTGTGTTGCTTACATTATATCTGTGGTTGGCTTTTATCAAGGGAAAATCACGGGCAGAATTCGGCCAAGCCAATGTCCTCCTCTAACAATAATCCCGGAGGGCTTAAGACTATCCCTGCTGATAACTACTCCTTTTCAAGAGCTACCTTAGAGACTAGTTAAAGCTGGAAAGTTGGGAAGGTTTACAGAACCCTTTGGTCTGCGCTGAGTGCCAGCTATAAGAGCAGTAGTTAGAATAGACAGGGAGACTGTCTCCAGGCCTCACCCCTTCCTTAAAGGCTATTGGCAGATGCCACAGCCAACAGTGTGGCCACTGGTAGCTTTCCATGTCCCAGTGGATAGCCTTAGACCCATGCCACTAGGGGCAGTACTATTTGAAATTAGTGGCTTAATGGCATGTTGGCACATGCCTTTAACCTCAGTACCTAGGAAGCAGAGCTGGGGGGGGGGGGGGTTGTCTCTGTGACTTCAAGGCTAACCTGGTCTACATAGTGAACTCCAGGCCATCCAGGGCTACAGAGTGTGATCCTGTGTCAAAAAGAAAAGACTTGTGAGGGAAGACAGGGGAAGTGTTGAAAGGGATATAGGGGAAGCTGGCAGGGAGAAAGGGGATTGGTTATAACTGTATCTCATTGTAAATGCATATGAAATCCTCAAAGAACAAAAAGGGATTAGAACATAGGTGTGTTTGCTGAACAGAGGTTACATTCATGTACATATATACAGCGCGTGTAAAGTGTGCCCTTATATATGAGATGAGGTACTATGCCAACACACTGGAATTTCACCTCCCTTATTAAAACAGAAAAGAAAGTGGATTGTCTTCAACACTTGAAAGAGCTCTCTGAGGAGATAAAGCACGCTAAAGTCTGAAAATGGCTCAGATGTGGACAATGATGGATGTGTTGGGAGTATGGTCCTCAGAGAGGACAGGGAGAGGTCAGAAGTACAACCAAGTCCTTTAGGTAGCTGGGAAGCTGTCCTCCAAAGGACACAGGGACAGGTCACTGTCATGAGATCCTGCTCCTGTGTTGTGAATTCGGGTTGGCAGTGTGACCAGTTCCTTCTCTCCTTTCCACCATTGTGCCATAGATGTTGGTGCCGGGCCCTATTCAACACAACAGTGAGCTGCATGAGTGTCTTTCCACTACACACTTAGCCTGTGTCTGAGAGTTTATTGTAGTGATGGAATAGGCCAATACAGACTGGCTGGCCAGTTAACCACACAGAAACAGACATACACATACATACACAGAGAGAGAGAGAGGATACAGAGGCAGAGACACAGAGGCACAAAGACAGGAGAGAGACAGAAAGAGACAGAGACAGACAGACAGAGACAGACAGGAGATACAGAGAGAGAAAAACAGAGAGAAAGAGACAGACAGACAGACAGACAAGCCAGCAAGGGGAAACAGAGATAGACACACACACACACAAACAGAGAGAGAGAAAGAGAGAGAGAGAGAGAGAGAGAGAGAGAGAGAGAGAGAGAGAGAGAGAGAAGAGAGAGAGAGAGCCTGCCTTTTTGTATCTTGGAAGACTCATGGAAGTAGATAAGCCATTTTTTTTCATACTGGGTTTCTCTGTGTAGTCCTGGTTCTCCTAGAACTCACTCTGTAGACCAGGCTAGCCTTGAACTCAGAGATCCATCTGCCTCTACTTCGAGCGTGCTAGGATTAAAGGTGTTTGCTTCTACTACCTGGCAGATCAGCTAGAAGAGACCAAAATGATCACTACATAAGCTTCTTGCCTCTCCAAATATTCATAATCTTAACTATCAAAGGTGTTACTGGTTCAAGACAGATAGGCTATGAGCACCAAGAATGTAAATAAATACAGAATTTTAAGGACTGTTCGAGGATTCTCAGAAATCTCTCTCTTTTCCAGCATTAACTGTATATATATCATGATAAGGAAATTCCTGGATGCCAGGAGACAGAGACTCATGAAAGAATTCATATGCTGATCCCCTATTGAATATAATACCAAACACCATCTCAATATTATATTTTTTCTAGTGCCTTTGCCTAGGGTGTGGCTTTTAATGATTCAAGGTCCGTATTGCTCATGAGGGAGTGAGGCAGAGTGGAGTGGAGTTTCGCCCTCCAGGTAGATTCCCATGGAAACTGAGCTGAAGAAGGGCTTCCCAGTAAGCAGACCAAAAAGTCCTGAGGAAGGTTTTGCTTTTCTGTAGGCAGAAAGCAACAAACCCACACTGGCCTGCAGTCACCACCTTGGCCTGCCTTATATAGGATAAGGAGGAATGCGCTTCTCCACAGTTCTTCCTCAGAGACACACCATCAAGAAGGGCCAGCAGGAGTTCCAGGCTATCCTGGGCTACAGAGTGAGTTCCAGGACAGTCTGAGCTACACAGGAAAACCCTGTCTCAAAAAACAAACCAAAAAAAAAAAAAAAGGAAAAGGGCCAGCAGGCAGGAGGGGCTCATAATGAACAGGCTTTCTGAAGGTTCAGCTTAAGTTTTCTGGAAGTCATTTCCTGTGATCTTCCTCAATATGGCATACAAGTGTGTCTACCAGAAGGGGGACAAAGGCATTCTGTTCTTGGGTTAAAAATGATGATTGCTGTCTAATTAGGGTGTTCGTTACATGGGAAGAAGAAATCACTGGGAGCCAATGCCAAGGACTGAGGCCCCTCTGAGGGATGTTCCAAAAGGTCCCGAGAGAGAGGCCACCTCTGCTCAGCTCACCTCCAGTCTGCTTTGCCTAAATGACTGAAAGAAATCCAGGATTGTATGCTGTTGCTCTTAAAGGGGGGGGGGGGCTTAGCCCCTAGTCCTTTGTTTTGGGAGGTTCAAGTGGATCCATTGATTAATTGCTTCATAAAACCACAATATTCGAAGCTGATGCAGAGTAAAGGGGGTCGAGCTCTAAAGTCAAAAGAGGAGAGGGTCATGGGGAGCCAGAAGTTTGAAGGAATGTCCAGCTGTAGAGACATAAGACATATTCACTCTGGGAGAAGGTCACTACATGGACTGGCCGGCAGACATATGCCAGCAGACATCCAGACACACGCTGGCATACAAGTATGCACACACAAAGAGGGGAGGTGTGTATATATACATATATACACATGTGTGTGTGTGTGTGTGTGTGAGGCTGCATCATTGCTTACTCTGGGGTTTCCAGGACACTAGTGTCCTGGAACTCTATATCATCCTCCTTGTGCCAGCTCACAGTCTCTGAGATGTCTAGCATTCCCCATCTTGGCCCACTGGGCTATCCATATCAGCACCATGTTGGCTGAACATAAACTGACCTGGAGAGAGCCTTCTATCTCCAACAACGAATACCTATGTGCACCTTCAGAGCGACGGCAGCCACAGAACAGTAGCTGAGTCAAGATAGAAAGAAATTTGCCAGGGCAGTGGTGGCTCACACCTTTAATCCCAGCACTTGGGAGGCAGAGGCAGGCGGATTTCTGAGTTCAAGGCCAGCCTGGTCTACAGAGTGAGTTCCAGGACAGCCAGGGCTACACAGAGAAACCCTGTCTTGGGAGAGAGAGAGAGAGAGAGAGACAGAGAGAGAGAGACAGAGAGAGACAGAGACAGAGAGAGACAGAGACAGAGAGAGACAGAGAGAGAGAGACAGAGAGAGACAGAGAGAGAGAGACAGAGAGAGACAGAGAGAGAGAGACAGAGAGAGAGAGACAGAGAGAGAGACAGAGAGAGACAGAGAGAGACAGAGAGAGACAGAGAGAGACAGAGAGAGACAGAGAAAGAGAGACAGAGAGAGAGGAGACAGAGAGAGACAGAGAGAGAGAGACAGAGAGAGAGAGAGAGATTGGGGAAGAGGCTCTGAAGGCACTGAAACCTCCCTCTAGACTTGGTAATTAACCGATTGCATTTACTTTAAAAGGCTCTTATAAACTATAACCCTGGTGATTCACATGAATCAGTTAACAGCTATGTCTGGCAATTATCTAGCAGAAAATTGAATATATGTTAAATATATGGCAAATTAATTTGGGTTCCATTTAACACAACAGTGATCTCAATTCACATATGTTCAGTCTTCTTAATCTACAGCTGCTGTGGCGTGATTCTGTGCCCAAGACTGTAGAGAAGCAGGAAGTTAATTTTCAGATGTCTAAATTGAGTGTGTCTGTTAGGAAGGCATCAGCTCTAAGGAGATGGCTATGTTAATGTAACAATGGCTCTGTGTGGTTTCTTCCACTGACTGAAGCCATCCTCCCTACAGATTGGTGTGCTTCTGTCTACTATGCCCCCAAATGACGTTGCCCAAAGAGCTTCAGATACTGCAACAGAAAGAAAGAGATCCTGTGTGCTCAATAACCATTTTATAATTTAATGTTCACAGGCTAGAACATAAAACACTAACTCAAGAGTAAGAAAATTACAGTTGAAGATAGCGGTATGCGCCCACCATCGGCTCCTGATTGTGAGTTTGCGGGTATCCTGGGATTCAGAGAAGGACCCTATCTTAAAAGAAAGGATATGAGAAGAGAGGAGAGGGAGGGCAGAGGAGGGGAAAGGAGGGGGAAAAGAGGGGAGGGAAGAGGAGGGGAGGGGAAGGGAGAAGGGGAGAGAAGGGAAGGAGGGAGAGACAGAGAGGGCAGAAAGAGAAACAGAGGGGGGAAATTAAGGGACAGAAGGGAAGGAGGGAGGGAGGGACAAAGGAGGGGAGAGGAGGAAGAAAGGACACAAACACAGAGAAAGTGACCCTAGATACCTCAAACCAGGAGAAAACAGGCTCTGCCTGGTCCTACCGATCCAGCTTATTGGAAGCTAGGATCAATGAGTCCTCGCAGAAACTGTGATAAAATGATTTCATGTCCTATTAGTTAGCTTTTTTTTTCTTTTGACAACTTGAGATCATCAAGGCCAGCTTACACAATGACTTTTACTGTGTCACAAAGCAGTAAGTCCCACCACTGCCTCATGTGGCACCCAAACCCCTCCCTCTCTCCACTCTGCCAACACAAACACAGTGCTTCCCTCTGAGGCTGGCCCTCTCTGAGGTTGTCAGACAGCCGCCTGAATTCTGTCCATCGTATGAAGAGGATCAAAGCGGCAGAGGTTTCTCTTTCCAAGTGAAAGTTTTACATGGGAACATCACCTTTACTTCCATCTCCCACCAAGAACCCTCCCTTAGATCTCCTTAGCCAAACTCTGACTCTTGTGTTAATCAATGCCAGAAAAGGCAGCCATCGGAAATTGAGTGTCTAGCTTTGAGCACTCAAGATTCATCACCTCTTGAAGCTGAGAAAAACCCCAGCTCCCCTAAGCACAAAACCACAATGTTTGAGGAAATCAGATGCCCAGTAAGGAAGCAGCTGGCAGGAATGGTAATGGAGTAGACAGTTTAAGGCCTCTGCTCCATACAGACCAAGACAGAAAAGAACGCTTAACTCACTGGCCCTATCTCCGTCCACAGAGCTGACTTTTATCTGTCAGCTGTACCATGTGCCTGGGACTAGCCACCAGGGGTATGACAATGTGTCTTCAGAGAGACCTGGAAAGCTGTGGGCCTCTCTTTAACAGGCACTAAGGGCCAGGCAGTGGGGGTCGCACGCCTTTAATCCTAGCACTTGGGAGGCAGAGGCAGGCAGATTTCTGAGTTCAAGGCCAGCCTGGTCTACAGAATGAGTTCCAGTTCAGCCAGGGCTATACTGAGAAACCCTGACTCTAAAAACCAAAAACCAAAAGGAGAGAGAGGGGAGAGAGAGAGAGAGAGAGAGAGAGAGAGAGAGAGAAGCATAAAAGGCACTAAGTGATTATAATTGAGGCACAAATCATCGTTAAACCCTGTCATCTACATGGTCTCAGAATAGACATTTCCTATTCGATTGAAAAATTAAGGATTTCCTTTACTGGAAATGTGAGTTCCATTGAATTTCCAGGAACAGTTTGGCATTCCAGATGTGCATTCTTAATAAGTTTATATCGGTTAATTGGACCAAATTTATCTAATGAGGTACTAAAATGGTCCACTGTTTATGCAAATTAGTAAGTGAACCATGGCCGTATTAAAAGGAACATATTATCTGGCATCACCTGACTTTATTCAGACATGCATTGTTTCATTTTTTATTTGATTCTAAATTCCTCATTTATTACATTTCCCCTCGTTTAAAAAATTGGCTAAAATAATACATTGTAAAATGTGTTCTAAAATATTCAATCAGTTCTAATGAGAAATGGAAGTAATGAAATATTTCACTATGTCAAGAAAGATGCGGTACAACTGTACAGCAACCAAGTAAAAGACATGGAGGCCAGCAGCACTGTCCGGGTGTGCGGTGGTGTGGAGTGTGTCAGGGATGGCGAGGTTTGACCCTTCATCTGTCTCATCCCTAGAGTAAGTAAGCCTTTTCTTTCTTTTTTTTTTTTTTTTTTTTTTTTTTGATTTGGTTTTTTTTGAGACAAGATTACTCTGTGTAGCCTTGGCTGTCCTGGAACTCACTCTGTAGACCAGGCTGTCCTGGAACTCAGAAATCCTCCTGTCTCTGCCTCCCAGAGTGCTGGGATTACAGGCGTGCACCACCACCGCCTAGCTAGTAAGTAAGCCTTAAACTGTGTCATACTTAGTTTTCAGACATGGGAAGCAGAAGCACAGAGAGGTTCTGTAACTTGCTTAAGGTCACACAGTTGATTGTGGCAGGTTTCAAACTAGGTGAGTTCAAACCTAAACCGCTTCACTGCTCCAGTAGCTGCTTAGAACTGCCGTTGATTGCTCAGAACTGTTGGACTTTCTGCTTCCTAATGAACTCAACTAGAACAGGCAGAAGAAGTATTTAAGAACATCTCTAACCTTAGTCCTTAAAACATCATAAAAGTTGTAAGTCTTAATAGATGGTCTTCTAGGCCAAATGGTTTCCAGTACATCAACGATACAACTAAAACCCATATCTAAGCTTTCTAGAAAGTTCAAGGTGATTCATTCAGAAGATTAAAACAAGAAAGCCAACAGTAGACGTAAATCCTAAGTCAACTAGGCCACAGACACTGGAGGCCTACCCAGAAGACAAGCTGTAGAACTGCTTTTCTACTACCCTGGCTCCTGGCCTAAGATCTTTTTGAGAAAGCTACAATGTTCCCCAGCTTTAGACTGTGGGAATTGTCCCTCCCAAGTAAGTCTCCTATAAAGGAGTTAGAATTGTATTTTTTTTTTCAAACTACTTCAATGAGCATAGTTACAAGATTTCTCGAAATACCCTCCTTGAAGTATCCAAACACAGAGACAGGAAGCAGACAGATATATACATTTGCAGAAGAATTAATATTCAAAACTTTTCTCTGAACATTGCAAACTGCCCACCCACCCCAATAGCCCACAAATGCACTTGGCTGAGGGGAGGAATTTTAAATCTGAAGGACTGAAGTCTCCAGTCTTATTTGAAGACAGCCAGCCTGCTCAGCAATACAATGTCTTCCTGGGATCCGTGGGGTCATTCATCCTTGCTGTGCCTGTTCACTGTGTGTAAAGAGGGACATCAAGTGGTCTAAGCTCTGGAAATATCATGCTGTCAGGGGCAGTTTCTCCAGACAGCTGCCAGCCACCAAAGAAACAGCGGAAGCAGCAGGGGCTTGTAAAGGGCAGACACATCTTCAGGCACCATTAGGATGTCTGTGGTACATCCATTTTATTCTGGGTGCACCTCATTATCTCCATGATCTCCCCAAGATAAGGAAAGCCAGTGTTGCAAATGCAAAAATAATAACTCCTGGGTTATAGCAAGCACATAGGAGTATGTTGTTTTATAGATTGATTTGATTTCCTAATCTCATTCTTCTTCTATTAGGTAATAAAGTTAATTTGTCATTCCTGAAAAAAAATGGGGCCCCGAGAAGGCCAAAGCAATATGGATATAGAGCTTTAGTGTTAAAAAGAAACGACTTGGGCTGGTGTGATGGCTCAGCAGTTAAGAGTACTGACTGTTCTTCCAAAGGCCCTGAGTTCAAATCCCAGCAATCACATGGTGGCTCACAACCATCCATAATGAGATCTGACTCCCTCTTCTGGAGTGTCTGAGGACAGCGACAGTGTACTTAAATATAATGCATAAATAAATCTTTTATTTGTTTGTTTTCAAGACAGGGTTTCTCTGTGTAGCCCTGGCTGTCTTGGAACTCACTCTGTAGACCAGGCTGGCCTTGAACTCAGAAATCTGCCTGTCTCTGCTTCCCAAGTGCTGTGATTAAAGGTGTGTGCCACCAACACCCAGCTAATCTTTGTTTTTTTAAGAAATAAATAACTTGCAAGGGCTAATGCATAACTGCTTAAAGACAGAACCACTTGTTTGTATCTCTGATTAGGAAGGAAATCAAAGTGCTGGGCCCTTCTATTATCTTATTCTCACAATTTCTTTTTCCTGTACTCATGAACGGATAGATTGAGAGGAGCGCTATCATAGTTTCTACGAAGAAAAGGTTAGGCAGCTGGGGAACAATGCTGAAAGCCACCAGTGACAAACACCATCTGCCTGGCGTTTAAATGTTTCCTAAATCAGAAATGACATGAAGCTCGTCCCAGTTTGCTGCTCCGTCCCTGCAATAGGACGCACGAGCCAAAAGCCAGGTGGGGAAGAAAAGGATTGGCTTGGTATGTATTTCCATGTCACAGTCCGCCACGAAGGAAGCCAGGGCAGGAGCTCTAGCAGAAACCTTGAGATGAGAATGGATTCGGAGGCTGGAATGTAAATAAATAAAATAATTTTAAAAAGAAAAAAAGAAAGAAAACATTCCCCCCACCACACACACACACACACACACACACACACACACACACACACACACGGACATGCCCACAGGCCAATCAGATGGCCTTGGCTGAGGTTTCTTCTTCCCAGGTGACTCTAGTTTATGACAGGCTGACAAAGACTAAACAGCGAGTTCTCCTGAGGTTGTTTCCCCCCTTTATTAAGCTCTGGCCACTGATTCTATGCAAGTGAGATAGAACAGGAGGACCTGCTACACTGTCTTACCTGAGCTTAGGAGTTGATGGTAAAATACAACGTTTAAAGCTAATATGGAAAGTCGGCAACAAAGAGATGCACAGTCGCGATCCTACCTTGATCCTGCACCAGCAAACTCTTCAGCAGGTGCTGAGATCATGGAGAGCAGCTTCCTCCAACTCAGAACCTAGCCTGCCCCAGAACCCCAGCTCCTTCCAAACCATTAATTTCTTTGGATGCTTTCTTCATCTGCATAATATGAACAACAATACCTGCCCCAGAGGGTTACAGCAAACAATAAATCATCAGAGGGGAAGCACCTGGCACTCGGCAGCGTTCTGTGCTAGCTGCTGCTGCCCTGTCTATCCCGGGAGGAGGGGCAGCAATTCACCATGATATTCTGACCAGAGAAGTCTCCCATGTCCCATTCTAATAGCTGACTCAAGTCCTTCTCTTCCTGAATCTCTTTGAAAATGTATTTCCAACAATGTTTCTTTTCAAGATTAAAAAACACTCAATAGGTTAAAGGTGAGAAGCTTATCCTCACCTCCAATATCAAATGCACTCATTCCTACTTCTGAAAAACATGTGTGTGTGTGTGTGTGTGTGTGTGTGTGTGTGTCATGATATGTGTGTGATCATGTCAGAGAACAATTTGGTAGAGTCACTCTCTCCACTGTTATATGGTTTCATGGGATTGGAACTCAGGTGACCAGGCCTTCACAGCAACCACCTTTACCTACCTGACCACCTCTCTTGCCCTAACCCTTTGAATATTGCCTCTGTTTTCAACAAGAAGAATTATGCCTCTAACCTGGCCACATTTAAATACAGGTGTAGCTTTTCAGTGGAGCTGGGAGAGAGAGTCGGGCTGTTCCAGGCTGGCCTTGAACTCACTATGTTGCTTAGGCTGGCTTCAAATTTGAAACTTAAAACTCATGATAATTCTCCTGCCTCCGCCTCTCAAGTACTTGGACTATAAACACAGCCACTACACTTGGCTTTGGTCATCTTAAAAGTGGAAAGTAAACCATTTTCAAAACATTTACAGTACGAATTGTTTTTTTCCCCTTGCCAGCACACCCCAGATATCTGTAGGATACCTGAGCATGGGATGTGTACATTGAATCTGCTGATGGGAATATTGCACTAAACCTAAAATAAGTAGATAAGCAAAAATAAGGAAACTGCTATGCATTTGTCACTGTTTAGTGCTTAAGTGTGGTGACAGCATTGTCATGAAGCTTTTGGTTCTGATCTTAAAAAAAAAAAAACACCCTGAAATGTTTACACATGAATTCTGAATTGCCTCTTGTAAATTAAATTCCAACAGTAATGCTTTTTAGAGCTGAGTGTAAGTGGAAGTTGAAGAAGGATATAAAAATAAGATTATCCTAAATCAATTTATGAATAAGACTATTCTCTCATCTCTAGCTTTGCCTGTTATTGACATTGTTAGCTGAGCTTGGGTGTGCACACACCCCAAGTTCCAGCACTCAGGAGACTAGGCCAGGAGGATCATAGAGTTTGGGGCCAGCCTAGGCTAGTTAGTAAGACACTGTCTCAAAAATACAAAGAAAGAGAAGATAAAAGAAGGGAGGGGAAGATGAAGGAAGGGGGAAAAAGAGAGAGATTTTTTTCTATAAGAAAAGAAAATTAAATATTTTCTCTCATAATTTATCTGCTAAATGCCAAACCCCATACCTTTAAATCACAGCCGTTAATTTCGGACTGATTCAATGATAATTTAATCAAGACTAATCATTCCTAACACCCGTCGCCTAAAGCAAGCAAAGGAAAGGCAGTACAGCTTCCCTGGTTTAGGTGATTCTCTAAAAATCCCAACCCAATAACTAGCACAGAGAAGCGGCCCTCAGTAATGTTATGGGAGCCATTTATTGACATGTGTAAATAATACACTACTATAATTACTGCTCAGAGAACAATGGAAGAAGTGCTTCGCTTTTTCTCTCATATTAGGATGTCATGGGATGAGAAAGGGAAAATGGCTCCTTAGGATACAACCAGAACTTCATAAAGGAATTACAGAGTATTCTCTTCACCGGGATAGGCACATACGAGCTGGAGTATGCTAACCAAAATTCTGCCATGCTAAAGCTGAGGATGCGTGATACTAGTGGGGACCGTATGTAGTCTGGATGTTGCTCTGTGCACAGCTCTGGTAACATAGTTGCCTTTTATCCTTCCTGCTGGAGCTGGGAAGGAGGCTAGGCTGGCTGGCTTTTTGTCAACTTGATACAAACTAGACACCTGAGAGCAAGGAATCGCCATTGAGGAACTTTCTCTATTGGGTTGCCCTGTGAATGTCTGTGGGGGCCATTTTCTTGACTGATGATGAATGAGGGAGGTCCCAGCCAACCGTGGAATGTGCCACGATTGGTCCTAGGACTGATAGGAGAATACACTGAGCAAGCCTTGGGGAGTAAGCTAGTAAGCAGAATTCCTCCGCGGTTTCTGCTGCAGTTCCTGATTGGCCTTCCCTGGATGGTGGACTACAAACTGTAAGCTGAAATCAACGCCTTTCTCCCCTCAAGTCTTGTGATTTTGGTTTTGTTTTGACACTTTGTTATTTTTGAGATTGGTAACTTAATTACATTTTCTCCCTGCATAGCCTCCCAATAAAATTCTACCTGTTTTTAAGGATGACCATTTGGCACTGGACAACCAATTGATGTGCTCCCTGGGGAGGACCACCTCTCCTGCTCTTAGCTTTACTCAGTCACATGTAGTTCATTGTGTTAATGACATCACAATTACTGGAAGAGAATCTACAGGTACTAACTTACTAAACCACATGATCCCTAAAACAATCTATAACTGTCTTTATACCCACAAATGAGTGTAATCTTCACCCCTCATTAAGGAAACTTCTCTTTGCAACAGGTAGAGACCACTACAGAAAACCACAACCAATCACATCTAAAAAAACACACCCACACCTAAGGCTCAGGAAACATTGCAGAAGACTGAGTAGGAAGATTGGAAGAGCCAGAGATGGGCGGGGAGTTTGCTTGGAGACTGTGTCCCCTAATGATATCAGCAGCGATGCCCGTAAAGTCTCACCAGTGTGACTGCCCCAACACTGGGTGTACAAGGGAGACGAATGCACATGCCATACTGGATGAGGAAAACCCCAGGTCTGTTTTGGTCATGGTGTTTATCACAGCAATAGAGACTCAACAAGCACAGAGCCTGTGTGGCAAGAAGAGAAAGCTGCCTATCTTTTAGAGTTCCATTTTTTGTTTGTTTGTTTGTTTGTTTGTTTGATTTTTAGAGCCTACACTCATTGAAGATGTTGTGTTCATAGCCCAGAAGCAGATGGGAGAGACCATTACTTCCTAAACAGCAAGAGGGTGTAGGATCCTCCCTCCCCTGGTACTGAAGAGAGATCAGCCTTGATCCAATGATACAAGATGCTGCAAAACATTTGGAAATGGTACTCTAGAAATACTGAATGCCAGTGCTTCCCTGAACCCAAACATGGACTAGAAGCAGTCCAAAAAGGACACCGTAAATAGCTAATGCCTTTCCAGTGACCAGTAATCACATGCATCTCACCTACACCACCAAAGACTGTCACATTTGAAGCAGGAGAGTACTAACAAGTGTCTACACTTAATTCCTGCCAACCCAGCAGAACAGGAAGATCTTAGGCTTGAGTTTGAGGAGACTTAAAGAGAATGAAGATATATACCAGGCTTTACATCTCTGCATCTATGGTAGTTAGTCCATACATACATGGTATGAATAGTTCATACGATGCCACTTACAATCAATCATGCCAATGAAAGCTGCCCAAAAGCAACGCCCTTCTGTTGCATGCATCCTCCACGTCTGCACAGCTGTGCACTTCCGGTGATGCGGTTTTGTGTGTACTGTTTCACGTGATCTTCACAGAGGGAAAGGAATTAATTCAGCGCCTCTCAAGTGGCTCAGGAGATGGGCAAGGAGAGAGAAGACTTAATGGGGAAGAGAATTGTCTCCCACATACCTTGCCACTGGGCAGCTCCACCCTGACCCCGCCCAACCCCCCAACCACACACAGACACCCGATTTAAACCATCTGTGCAAAGCTGTAATTTTTATGATGGATGGTGCAGAGCCCGTTATTAAACATGAATTCACTTCTTAAGTGATTCCCATCTAAGTTGCCACCCGATGGTCAATCTAAGTCACAGCCAAACTTTACCACCCAGAAAAGCGGCATTCACTGGTGAGTGTCGGGGAACAAGGTCACAACACTTTCCGAAACCCCACAAGCCACACAAATCTTTCTTTAAATCAACTCACCAGAGAATCAACATGTTTACAGTATTCTTTTAGGGGCTGGAGAGATGGCTCAGCAGTTAAGAGCACTGACTGCTCTTCTAAAAAGGTCCTGAGTTCAAATCCCAGCAACCACATGGATGGCTCACAATGTAAAGAGATCTGACACCTTCTTCTGGTGCATCCGAAGACAGCTAGTGTTCTTAGGTATAATAAATAAATCTTTAGGCCAGAGTGAGCAGAGAGGTCCTGAATTCAAATTTTCAGCAACCACATGATGACTCACAACCATCAGAACAGCTACAGTATACTCATACACATAAAATAATAAATGTATTAATTATTATTTTATGTATTAATATATATTAATCATTATTTTATGATCCTTTCCTTCCCTTTTTATGTTTTTTTATTCTACAAGGAAAATGCATAACTTTTTAAACATTCTTTAGAAAACTTACTCTTTCTTAATCAGAGGAAACTAATACCTAATTAATCTTTCCCTCTTTGTCAAAAACACCCACTCGCTACTAGCTAACAAAATTGCTAAGTGCCTTTGAATGCTTTCAAAGAGAGGACTGCCATTGTTGGGTTTTGTTTGTTTTACCCATAAATATATTATTTGTTATTTTATGTATATGAGTATATATGTATATATATTATTATATACATTATATTACTATAATATAATATATCATATATCATATATCATATGTCATATGTTATATGTTATATTACTATAATATATTATGTGTTGTGTATTATATATACATTATTGTATACATTATATTACATATATTATATATTACATATATTATATATATTACCTGCATATTACACATATATTATATATGTATATATATGTAATAAATCTTTAGAGCATTCTCTTAATAAACACATTGGAAATTGACGTATTTAATAAGAGCTGCCTCTGAGGAATAAGAGCTGAGGCTGAAAGGTAGCAAAGCTCCCATGTCCTTTCATTGTTTCTTTCCATACAGGTTACAAGTGTTAAGTTTTCATACCAGGGACTAGGGACACTTGGCTGAAGTGCCTATTTAACATATCAAAGTGGACCTGGCCACCAGGTTCTCCCAGAATCCCTCAGTCCCTACCTGTTACAGGGTGTGGCTGGCATACCCTGCCCTCTACTGAACTCTCCAGCCCACCCAGGGGCTGGACTCCCCCTCCCCCAAAGGCTCTTCCCTACACAGCTTTTGGTTACCTTTGTACCTTTGGCCTCCTGGCTGCTGCCTCTGCCCCTGCCCCCACCCCCAGGCTCCTCCCCTCTCGCCCTCTCCTGCATGCCCCAGCTCAGTCTGCTCATGCTCTCTCGGACTCTCCCAGATGTGTCTGCCTCTGGCTCTGTTCTCCCATAGCTCTGTAATTCGCTCTCTCCTCCACCTTGTCTAAGAGATGTGAGGTCCTTTCCTTCCCTTTTTCTTTCTTTCTTTTTTTATTCTACAAGGAAAATGCATAACTTTTTTTAACATTCTTTAGAAAACTTACCCTTTCTTAATCAGAGGAAACTAATACCTAATTAATCTTTCCCTCTTTGTCAAAAACACCCACTCGCTACTAGCTAACAAAATAGCTAACTGCCTTTGAAAGCTTTAAATGCTTTCAAAGAGAGGACTGCCATTGTTGGGTTTTGTTTGTTTTACTCACTTTTATTTGGAAATCGAACTTTGCCCATGCCACACTGGCCAGAAATATCTACCTACCATAAGATCACCAGTGAGAGAAAATAGCGGGAGGGAGATTCAGAACCAGCATCAGAATGAAATTCTCTCTTTCCACCAACCTCCAGGCATAATGCTCTCAACATACAGGTAGCAGTCTAGGAAAGTATAATGCAGTTTCTTCTTCTTCTTTTTCTTTTTCTTCTTCTTCTTCTTCTTCTTCTTCTTCTTCTTCTTCTTCTTCTTCTTTTTCATCTTCCTCTTCTTGTCCTCCTCCTTCTCCTTCTTCCTCCTCCTCCTTCTTTATCCTCCTATTTTAAAGTTATAACAGGAAAAAAAATCCATAAAGCACAAGAGTATCTCAAATAAAACTTATTATAATGATAACTGAAATTATAAGACCACTACAAACATAAATATCCTTGAACGAGAAATATGGGCTGTGTTTTTACAGTGGTGAGATTGTTATTCTTTGAATGGCAAGATAGCACAATGAGCCGAAGGCCACTGTACCTAGCAAGGTTTCATCACAAAAGCCTCCTTGTTGGTTGCTGGCTTTGACTTGTGGGGTCTCGTTTTTTTTCTGAGCATAAGGACTTGAAGGTAAAGAATATCTGGTCTTTCTGGAACTCCAGTTTAAGACCTTTCTTTTGTTCCTTGTTAACAAACATACAGATTAGCCTCTATGGGGAAATTAAACACCCATCTCAGCTGTGAACTGAATTCTATAATCATAATATGCTCCCGGGGGTGGAGCCCAACAGATAAGCACTCACTGGTGCTCAGCAGCACCTAAAAGGGTGACTGTGTAGGCACATGTTTGTAATCCCAGGGCTGAGGAGGCAGAGGAAGGAGCCCTGAGGCATGTGGGCCAGTCAGCCTAGGAAACTGTGAGCCCTACATCCCAGTGAGAGATCCCATTCCAAAATAGCAAGGTAGACAGCAGCTTAAAAGCAATACCTATGATTAACCTCTGGTCTTTACACACATACACACACACACATACACACACACAAACACACACACAAACATACACACACATGCATACACATACACATGCATGAGAACTTTCACACACTTGCGTATATACACATACATGCATACATATATGCACACACATACACACATGCACACTATGCATACATATGTATATACACATACATACATGCACACATGCACATGAACTTACACACACATATGCACACACATACACACGTGTGCACACATATACACACATGCACATGTGTATGCACACACATAAGCACATGTACACACATGCCTATAGCCCACACACGCACATTCACATATAACCACACAACAAAAAAACCATGTTCCCCCAACAGTTCATGCCCACATTCTCATTCATTCTGAGACAGCCTCCCCCATCTCCCACGACTGTCTTGCAGATTTAGGCCTGCGGTTGAATCACATTGGTGATTGTTTTTTAAAGAAAATAATTTCTCTTCATAATCCTTCAAGCAACTGGCTCCTTTAGAAACTCCCTCAGCATCTCTAAAGATATCATTTTAACTGAACAGAGCATTCTGATAGAACTATTATGGGGTGGGGGTGGGGGGAGCTGGTTTCATTTCACCCTTGATCTTTCTCCTTTTTTTGTAAGATGAAATAAAAACCCGTAAACTCAGCTGGATGGAATTTGCTGGAGTATTCATTCTGCTTGTGGGTGGGTCGAGGATGCGAATAATTCTAAAAGATGCTGCCTCGCCCAATTTAAAGAACAGCTCAGTGCTTACTCATTCAGTGTGTATTAAGTAGATGAAGAACAGGACTTCAAGCTCTGAAAGACGCAGTTACATAGAAAACGTAGGAACTGTGCTTGCCGCCGGGGCAGACAAAAAATAAAAGGGGCTGTGCGATTAGGCACTGAAACTGTAACGCAGCCTGATCGCTTCCCTCTGATGCAAGAGAAAGATGAAATATCACCCAACACTAACCGGTTGGTAGGGTCTACAAGGTGACAAACAGAAAACACTGCTCTGGGCATTCCTCCAGCACCTGAGTACTCGTCTACGTGGAATATGAATCGGAGTGTCTTTGGGGCCTAAGAGAGAAATGGCGATATATAAGAGAGGGTGAAGATGGACGATGAAGCGACAAGCTGAGTATAGACTTGATTGCCAAGTCCTGACCTAGGTTTGAACTTTTTAAAATATTTATTTATTTATTTATTTATTTATTTATTTATTTTATGTATATGAGTACAGTGTGGCAGTGGGCCGTGGTCACTCCGGTCATGTAGTTGTCTTCAGATGCACCAGAAGAGGGCATCAGATCTCATTACGGATGGCTATGAGCCACCACACAGATGCTGGGATTTGAACTCAGGACCAGCCCGTGCTCTTAACCGCTGAGGCATCTCTCCAGCCCGAGGATTTGAATTTTAGGTGAGACGAGAATTACTTAAAGAATGAAACCAGTCTAAAAAGTGACGGGGAAGACTGACGTAAACCAATCTTGAAGATGACTGAGCATCTGGACACCTGCCTGCTTCATCTTGCCTTCCCTTCCTCCACAGCCCTCCTCTCAGCCAGCATGGTCTTAGACACAGACAAGATGGACTCCTCTTCTTTGTAATAGTTCAACACTTCACAGCAACTTCAGGTAAAAAAAAAATCCTACCAACACATGGCCTTTGGGCTCTGGGCCTACTAGTTGGTCTCCAGACTTGTCAGTCACCCAACAGCATCATTCGGACCCTTTTCTAGCAGGCTCTTTTGTGTGTGTGTGTGTGTGTGTGTGTGTGTGTGTGTGTGTGTGTGTGGTTTTTTCAAGACAGGGTTTCTCTGTGTAGCCCTGGCTGTCCTGGAACTTACTCTGTAGACCAGGCTCTAGCAGGCTCAAAGACTCCTTCCTTCCCCTGTTCCCTGCCCTCATGACTCCTCTCAGGGTCTTGAGCAAGTCTCTCAAAGCTCCTTACATCCAAATCAGGTCTGCCAACAATTTATTAACAATTCTAAGGTCCATGGTACCCCTCCTAAGGAGGGGGGGGGGCAATTTTATCTAGCACCTACCAAAGAGCTGGAAATATGTTAGATTCCAAAAGTATCATTTAGGCCAGACTTCAAGAACAGGAACAAGAACGGAAGAGAACATGGTACAAAGAAAGCCAAATGAATTGTGAACAAATCTAATTCCAATTGGCTACATGGTAAGATGGTTAGAGTAAGAATGCCCCCCATAGGTTCATGGGTTTGAGCACTTGATCCCCAGTTGCTGGCAGGAGGCATATCATCTAGGAGGTAGGCTTTGAGAGCTTAAAGTCCCTCTCTTCTTGCCTCTCCATGGTGACGATGATGGGCTCTTTCCCCTCTGAAACAGTAAAGCCCAAACAACTCCCATCTATAAACTGTCATGCTCATGATGTTTAATCACAGCCACAGAAAAGTAACCAAGACAACATAAGAATACGTATATACTAAATATAAAATATGAGTGTGTTTTATGTACATATGAAATCAGAAATTCCATCAAGCTTAATCCTAACAGCTCCTTAGATCCACCCAAGCGAGGGGAGAGCTGGAGAAATCAGTCAGTGGAGTTCCTGCCCTACATCAAAGTCCTGAGTTCAAGGCCAACGCCCAGGAAGGTGGCCCAGCAGTGGATGCGTGCTGTGGAGGCAGGAGGAGCTGAGTTCAGATCTGCAGTAGCAAACAAAAGGCCCACGGGGTCGTACGGCACCAGGGCTGCGAGAAGGCAGAGACATGAAGAACCACAGGGCTCTCCAGCCACTGGCTTAGCTCCAGGTTTGGTCAGACACCCTGTCTCAAAGGATTGTAAGATGAGGCTGATAGGCTACAATGCCAGATGTCATTTGACACCCTCCAAGGAAGCACACAGGCACGCACCTCACACATCACGTACACAAACGCACACTATCCATGCACGGCAGCCCATTTCCAGTGCCAAGGAGAAAGAGGCGGGAGGATTGCTGGCTTGCCATTTAGCTAGTCCGTAGGAAATGGTGAGCTCCGGGTTTTCTGAGAAACCATGTTTAAAAACAAGATGAAAGCCGGGCAGTGGTGGTGCACACCTTTAATCCCAGCACTCTGGGAGGCAGTGGCAGGCAGATTTCTGAGTTCAAGGCCAGCCTGGTGAGCTCCAGGACAGCCAGGGCTATACAGAGAAACCCTGTCTTGAAAAAAACCAAATCCAAACAAACAAACAAACAAAAAACAAGATGAAGAGTGATGAACACCTCACCTTGACCTCCAACCTCCACACAGTAGGACGCACATACACATGGGGTTGGCAAGACCACTCAGTCGTTAAGAGCACTGACTGCTCTTCTGAAGGTCCTGAGTTCAAATCCCAGCAACTGTGTGGTGGCTGGAAACTCTGATGCCCTTTTCTGGTGCGTCTGAAGACAGCTACAGTGTACTTAGATTTAATAATAAATAAATCTGTAGGTCTGAGTGAGCTGAGCGGGGCCGACTGCAGGGAGCGACCTTCATTCCCAGCAACACCATGATGGCTCTCAACCATCAGTACAGCTACAGTGTGCTCATATACATAAAATAAATAAATAAATCTTTTTTTAAAAAAACACACGGACACGCATGCACACACGTGCACACATGCAGGCTCATAGCCACACACACACTAAATAGACACACAAGAGAATAGTCACACACACACACAATTGTTTGCTTTATGGTCTGTGATTCAGAATAAAACATTCTAATGAAAAGCAAGCTTGAGATGGAAGTGTTTCCTTGGCTTACAAGGTTATAGACGGTCACTGGGAAAAACCAAGACAAGAACAGGAGGCAGGAACCAAAGCAGAGACCATGGGGCGAAGGTTGTTTACTGCCTTGCTTCCTGCTTCGGCTCAGCTAGCTTCCTTACACAACCCAGGACCACCAGCCAAGGGGTGGCACTGCCCACACCCATCAACTGGCAATCAAGAAAATGCCCCATCAGCATTGCCACAGGCCCTACCCTCAACTGAGGTTTGCTCTTCACAAGTGTGTCAATAAAAAGAGCTATTAGAAGAATCGTGTGCCCGGCAGTGGTGGCGCATGCCTTTAATCCCAGCACTCGGGAGGCAGAGGCAGGCGGATTTCTGAGTTCGAGGCCAGCCTGGTCTACAGGGTGAGTTCCAGGACAGCCAAGGCTATACAGAGAAACCCTGTCTCGAAAAACAAACAGAAAGAAAGAAAGAAAGAAAGAAAGAAAGAAAGAAAGAAAGAAAGAAAGAAAGAAAGAAAGAAAGAAAGAAAGATTCATGCAAGAAAACATATTTTTTTTTCTTTTTAACATGCTTTGATTTCCTTTATTTCCAGTCATTTAATTTCCAGGGTCGAGACGTGTTTAGTAAGTACTTCTCCATACAGCCCTAGGGCCATGTCTAGATACCTCTGCACAAGTAGCTGATAGAGCTCAATGAGTAACCTATTACGAGAGCAGAAGGGGTGCGCTTTGCTGCTTCTGTCTTGAGGCTGGTTGCCCTGGACTCACAATTCGAATGTTACTAGCAACTGGCCCTTAAGTACCTGTTTAATGAATGAATCGGCAAGCCAGGAAGAGGGAGCACAAGTTGTGAGGAGAGACAGACTTGATATTGGATATTATGTTTCCAATCAACATGTAAACTCTTTGTCTCTGGGACAGTCTCAACATCACCCTCCCCTTCACTGCCTTATTTGGGCGTTTGTCCTTGTTGCTGCCATTTGGGCAAATGTAATGACTGTCTCTTCTTTGAGGATCAGCAGGGTTTCCCTTTGAAGCATTACTCTCCCCATTACATAGTCTTATCTCGCTGCGATTATAAATGGAATCCTACCCTAAACCGGGACAAATGGAGACTCTCCTTGACTTTGAAATTGTGAGTGGAGTGTCTTAAGAGCTGAGAAATCTGCTGGGGTTCACCCAGGGACAGTTTACATCCATCCCTGCTTCCGAGATTCTTTGGTTGTCCTGGCTTCTGTCCCTTTCCCTTTGTTCTTAGGCCTCCTCATCAATTCTGTGAACTACCAGGTATCCTAATAAATCTGTTTCGTATACATCCCTTGACACCTGGTACTTGCAAACAAATGAACAAAAATATCGAGTGGCACTTAATGTACCAGCTGCCTTGAGTCACTGCAGAAGAGCATCCTCTGCAGGGGCGATTCTTCCACTCCAGCTCCTGCACCGGGAAGGTATGTGCTGCCATAGCAACTCTGAAGTCAGTGCTGCAGAAATGAAGGGGGGGAAGGGGTAGGGAGAGTCAGTGTGGACAGAGGAGTCCTCTTCTGTATGGATCCAGTGGCTGGCCTTTACAAATCCAACAAACTTCATCACGACATGACTTGGAACTATGTGAAGACCTATTCAAGATATTTCTGACCACAAAAACAATGATTTCTTTATTGTATATAATCACCACAGGTTATTGAGCACAGTCTCTATCCTGTATAATTTAGGGCCATCAAAAGATTAAGGAGTTATCTTCCCTGTGGGGAGTAATTCAAAGCCACAATTACACTATTAGTCTTAAATTACTACTCATGCATTACATTTAGAGAGGTAGGACCTTTGGGTATTCAGTTTAAGTATTTGCAACATCAAATAAAAATACAGCATTTTTTGAGTTGACTGGCTGAAAACTTTGGCCTTTATCCCACAAACGAGTGCTGAAGAATTGAGACAATAGCATCGGTGTTTCATGGATACAAATCAAAACCCGGAGCTCAAGTACACTAGAAATAATGAAGGTCAGAACAAAGCTCTGGATCTTGTGCCAGCCGTTGCTGGTTGTATGCATGCTATTACATCCACAAAGGAGGATGTTTTCCTCTTCTTAACCCAAAAGGACTCATCCTTCAAGAGTTAATTCAGATACCCTCTGGCTTCCTGGAAATCTGTGGGAAGACCAAATTACCTCTTCACCTCTGTTCTCAGGCACTTCTTCAAAATCCTGCACAGGAGTCACAGTCAGAGTTCTAGGAAGTAGACTAGTAAGTGTGACCACTTACTGTTTACTTGGTAGAGTTTCAGGTTTGCAAGAAGAGGAGTGGGTGACCAGCAGCTGAGGTACACAGCCCCAGGAATGACTGCAGGGGGCTTTCTTTGGGCTAACTTGTGGGATGTAAAACAAGGCCAGGAATCAGGTAGGGAGCAGGGAGTCGCCTAAGTCTCAGGTGTGTTACCCACTGAGTCTCCAGGTCTCACTCTACCTTTTTAAACTTCCTGGCATGGTTTTATGTTCCACAGTTCCTCCTTTTTCTTTTTATAGAAGAAGCGTCACTGGAGTGTCTGGGGTGAAAATTTTGAGTGGGATGGAAGTATCAAAACAAAACACAACACAGGCCAGAGGTGTAATGAGAAGCAGGACTGGGAAGACAAGGGATTATTGAACTAATTAAATGTCACACCACTTGGGATACTACTGCCTTGGTCAGGGAGGCAAACGGACCCTTGCTATGCTGCCTCTGATCAGTAGGCTGTCTCCTATAGTTATGTTCATTTTTTTATGGCCATCATAGTGAAATACTACGGTGTGGGGGGGTCCGGGGTTGGTTACGTGTATGTCATACAGTTATGACCAAGGTGGTAGTCGTTTGTGCTTTTCTTGGGCTTCTCTCCTTGGCATGCAGACAGTCTTTCTTTTAGCACACACATGTCTGGTGGGCTCACAAGCTTCCATCCTATGACAGGAGGCTGAAGATTTAGCTGAGTGCTGGGTGTCTAGAGTGGTAGGTTTCATCTACAGCACAGGGGGAGAAAAGATACCAGCCACACTGGACTTAGGTTTACCCTTAAGCTTGTCTCTTGAAAACCCCTGTCTCCAGACATAGTCACACGCTGATATGATGAGGGTCAGGACTTCAGTATTTGAATGGAGGGAGGGATAAGTCTGTCACATGTGGTTAAGCCAGTAACAAGATAGCAGGATTTTTTTTTTTTAATTTTCATTTTTGGTATGTTTTACCTCCAAGGCTTCATACAACGATATTTTTTGTTGTCTTTCAAGCCTTCCCACTTTGATCTGAAGAAGGCCATCCTGGACTAAATCTAAAGTGACCCTAAAAGTCACTGGCTACAGCCATTCTCTTCCTTTCACAGTATTTACTAGTCCCTAATGACCAGAACGCCAGCTCCAGGGAAGGGTGGGATTGTGTTGTTAGCCCCTCGGTGCTCACCAATGTCTCACTCACAGTTATGAGTAAATGTTTCTGTAACCACTTAACACATTATGTCTTTATTTACTCTGCTGAGAAAACCTGCAGGGCTTTTAATATCCGGAATGCTTTATGAATCTCAGCTTTACCACTTCTCCGGCGGGTTGCTTAATACATGACAGCGATGTGTCCTTCAGTGTTCTTACGAGGTGCAGCACGCAGTTCAAAAAAGATGACAACCACTGCCTGCAAATAGCTGAACTGGTATTAGGTGTGTCTTCTGGTATTAAGTGTGGAACCTGAGCATGACCTTGGGTGGGTGTGGGGGAGGGGAGGATGTCTTTAGAAGGTGTGATGAACACTAAACAGAAAGTACCAAAGATACTGCGTTTACAATTATTCAGTTTATTAAAACAAGGTGTTTTAATAAGTTTTTTAAAATTCTTAATAATTTACATTTATTTATTGTGAGGTGGGGCATTGTGGAAGTGTCAGAGAACAAATTGTGGAAGTCCATTCTGCCTTTCCATCATGGGGTTCCCAGCGATCAAACTCATGTCCTCGGGTTTGTCAGCAAGTGTTTTCACCCACTCAACCACTCCTGGCCCCTTCACAAGTTGTCGCCAATCCTTGCGTACAGCTCATGCTAGTTCCTGCCATTCTTCCCGTTTCAGAGCGAAATCCTTCAGGCTCAACAATGCACAGCGAACAGGTGTGTGCATATTCATCAGTCTTCCATGGATTTTGTGCAGCCACCACTCAGCCTGGGTTTGTGGCCACCTCCTTCACTCTGTGACTGAGCTAGCATAGCGACACCAGCGGCTCAAAGGCTACTCAGAGTTCCAGTAAACAAGCTCCACAAAGGGAGATCACCATTCCTGTTTTTAAAACTTTAAACTTTGGCAGTAACCTCTGCGGACACAGCTGGAACCTCAGCAAGGAACCTCCAGACTCGGTCGTTCAGGAGTCCTCGGGTGTCGTGGAGGCCCCGCCTACAGCTCCAGCAGCTTCCCCTTAATCCGCTTTTCCTGAGGCTAGCCCTGGGACCCTGGATCGCAGTCTCCCCGCGGCGTCCCGAGTTCTAATCACAACTCGATGGAATATGCGCTCTAGGAGCGGGAGAAAACAGAAGCTGCGCGGAGCACTAGGCTCCTGAGCGGAGCCCAAGTGCTGGGGCGGGGCTACACAATGGGTGTGGTTAATCGGGGGCGTGGCAAACGAGCGGAGGCGGAGCTAAAGATCTACGACGCCTGGAGGCGACGTGGCGGGGGCGGGGCACGTTTAGTGGGACGTCTCGCTCCGCTCTTGACCGTGCGCATGCGCGGTGCGGTGGCCAGCCTCTGAAAGGGTGTTCAACATGGCGTCGGAGCGCAAGACTAAGTTATCCAAGAACCTGCTGCGCATGAAGGTGCTGGGGTCAGGGGATGTCGGGGAGTCGGGCGGGGAGGCTGAGCTCCGGGATGCCCCATAGTGGCACTCGGGCCGAAGCGACGAGCAGACTGGTTCGGAATGGCCAGCGCTCACCCTGAGGGTCTTTGGCCACCAGGGGTGAGATTTTGCCAAGCCTGCTGTGGGGTGGGAGCTTGCACAACGTAAATAAGAACCTGCAGTGTTGAGTGCGGTGGTGGCTGAAGTGTCGGGGTAGCCTGAATTGTACTGTGGATAATAGTTAATCAGAAAGGCCCAGCCCTACAATACGTAAGCTTCCAGTCAAAAAGACCAGCTAAAAGTTCCTGTGTTCTGGGTCAAAGTTGTCTTAGTGGTAGGAAAGGAAAAATTTTAGCAGTGGGGTGAAATGAGTTCTCCACTAACTTTTAAACAAAATGAGCTGGGTTTTTTTTTTTTTAAGATGTATTTTCTGTATGACATAAGACACTGTAGGGTCTTCAGACACACCGGAAGAGGGCATCAGATCCCATTACTGATGGTTGTGAGCCACCATGTGGTTGTTGGGAATTGAACTCAGGACCTCTGGAAGAGCAATCAGTGCTCTTAGCCGCTGACCCATCTCTCCAACCCAACAAAACGAGTTTATGAAAGGCATTATGCTCTTTTTTCTTTGTGTGTGCATGCATGTCTGTATATACACCATGTGTGTTCAGGTGTCTGCGAAGGCCAGAAGAGAATGTTGGAGCCCCTTGAACTGGAGTTTTAAGTCAGCACGCAGGTGTGAGTACTGAAACTTAATGCAAGAGCCAAGGGTATTCTTAGCTACTGAGCTAACTTTCCCATGCCATGATTTTTAAATTTGAAGTTGAACCAGTTTGAACCAGCTGACGTGGCTTTGATGGCACACATTTGTAATTCCAGCCCCTGGGAGGTGGAGGCAGGAGCTTAGCAAGCTTGTGGCCAGCCTGGACTAGATGTGAGAGCCTGTCTCAGATGTCAAAAAGACTATCAGCCTAACTACGTTTTAAAAGGAGAGCGTGGGTTAAGGGCAAATGAACAGGGGAGTTAAGGCAGGAGAAAGCTAAATCTTGAAGCATAAATAATACTAAGAACATACTTAAAGTCCTTCCTATACTCAGACGTCGTTCTCACTGAATTGTATGTAACGAACCACTTAATTCACGCAATAACATTTGAAGGAGTCACAGTCATCTCTGATGACACGTGAGGTATCTGAAACAGAAGTAACAGCTGAAAAGACTGGTCATCTGGCCCCAGAGATTTTGTGTGTAATGGTTAGTGTCTTGCACGTGTCCCTAAACACACAGGTGGAGCTTAATTACAGTGCCTAACTTGACAGTATTATATTATAAAAATGTGTTTATCACAGCTGTCCTACCTATCGAATGGTATAGTTTAGCTACACAGTACACTGTAGAGTTTAGTAGTTTACCCCTAGGATGATGTAACTGTCTGGGGACTGTGGCCCACTGCTCCCCAGCACCCCAGTATAGAGTCTCCTCTTACATTTGGCTAGCCCAGGAGATGATCAGAATTCCGAGTACTGTTTGTGACGGGTGGTAGCAGATCCCCACCATCTATCTTAAGGGTGATTCGTTAAGCCTCACCGTGTGAAGTTGTGGATTGTCAGTGCTTATGGTGAAATGAAAACAATCTAGGAGAACGTGTTTCCTAGAAAAGGAAGGAAAGGGGCTGGAGAGATGGCTCAGCGGTTAAGAGCACTGACTGCTCTTCAGAAGGTCCTGAGTTCAAATCCCAGCAACCACATGGTGGCTCACAACCATCCGTAATAAGATCTGATGCCCTCTTCTGGAGTGTCTGAGGGTAGCTACAGTGTACTTACATATATAATAAATAAATCTTAAAAAAAAAAAAGAAAGAAAGAAAAGGAAGGAAAGGCATCAATGGGTGCTGTGTCGAGGGTCGGGAGTGAGCATTCCCCGTAAGCTCTGGGTGCAGCAGAGCTGGGGTGCAGATCGAAGTGAGCGGGATGCTCCTAATGTAGTTAGAGAAATACTTCTTTCTGCGCATGAGCAAAATCAGAGTCCTGGCCAGCCGGAGCAATTTGTAATCATACTGATTTAAGAGGAATGAGGTGGGCCCTGGAAGCACCAGGTGCTCTCGGCCGAAGGCAAAGGGAGCACGTGCTGCTGGGTAATCAGAGTGGAGGCTAAAGAGCTGGCTCTGGACTTGAAGATCACTGAAGCCGTTCTCTTCCCTCACCCAAATGAACAACACCCAAGCGGACAAGTGTATGTGAGAGCATTGCCTGTGTCCTGTTTGCCTCAGCAGCTGGATTGACCGAGACCTTGCTGGTGGGATGGAGGGCAGTGGGCATAGTAGAGCCAGCAGCCACAGCAGCTGTTCAGCTGGAGCAGAGAGGGAGAGAGAGCGAGCACTGAGCCCTCAGCCCTCGCTCACCTCTTTTTAGGGCGTGGTTGTCTGGTTTGGTTGTTTGGTCATTTGTTTGATTTATTAAGAAGTTTCTCCCACATGTGCGTCTGCACCATGTGAGTGCCTGGTGCCCAAGGAGGCCAGAATAGGATGTCAGGTTCCCTTGAACTAGAGTTACAGGGGTTTTTGAACCGCAGTGTGGATGCTAGAAGTCGAACCTAGGTCCTTTGGAAAAGCAGCCAGTATTCTTAACCAGTGAACCATCTCTCCAGACGACGACGATGATGATGACAATGACTCCTCCTCCCTTTTTAATGCATTTATTTCTTGGGTGCACACACACGTGTATGGCACACACACACACAGGTCAGAGAATAACCTACTGGAGTTGTCTCTCCCACCAAGTGGGTCCTGAGGATCACACTCAGGCTGTCGGCTTTGGCAACAAGCACCTCTAACCACTGAGTCAAAGGCACCTGTACTTTGAACCACAGGGGAGTCTGGAAAGCTAAAACAGATGCAGGGTTATTGATACTCAGAGAATCTGCCTGGCGGCCTGGTAACCATGAGACGATGAGTCAGGGCACTGACCCTGGCTTGCTTCTGTTTTACAGTTCATGCAAAGGGGCCTGGACTCGGAAACTAAGAAACAGCTAGAAGAGGAGGAGCGGAAGATGATCAGCGATGAGCACTGGTACCTGGATTTGCCGGAGTTGAAGGAGAAAGAGTAGGTCACTGGGGATTACGACCCCGCGCGTCAGGATGCCCTGAGATGCCCACCAAGTCGCCCTTCAGTGCTGCGCTTTCTGTTCTAAAAACTGCCAGCCTGCGTGTGTTCCACGGGGACACAAAGTCCCAGGGGTGTGTTAACGGGTAGGCCCGACCAGCTCTGTTTCTCTAACAGTCCTTTGGCAGTTCAGAGGATGTCTGTCTGTCTGTCTGTCTTAGTACTGCATCCAGTCCCGTTCATGTCACAGACATTGCTGCATGGGTACTCTGCCCTAGGCTAGGCATTTCATGTCCCTAGCTCCGACTCACAGAGGCCCAGGAGCACCCAGCACCCTAGTGCCCATATTGTTGTTGAGGAACTGGAGCTTGAGGAGGGAGGTGGTTTGCTCCGAGCCACCTGCCCAGAGGACTGAGGCCAAGTCACACCAGAGACTGGAGGATTTTCTTCCACTTCCAAGCCTAGGGATGGTGTGAACAGGAGTGTGGGGCAGTGGTTAGCACAGAGGAGGAGCCTAGGGACGGTGTGAGCAGGAGTGGGCAGGTGTGAGTAGTCCTGATGAGAGCAATCATCTGATTTGGTTTTTGTTGAGTTTGCACAAAGTCGAATATTTACCGAAGGGCAGAACTGTTCTACCTCATTAGGGTATTCATTTTTTTCCAACACAGCATATGGTTTTCAGAAAATAACTTGGATTCCTTTCCTGGGAAAATAAGGCATAAATAACTTCTCACCATCTTCCTGCTATGGCGTGGAGACAGGCTGCGGGGCTTGGGGGGAACCACAGTGTGGGTGCTGCTTCCCTGCCTGAGGGCACAGGCAGGGTACCCACGGTCCTGGGCTCCCCACCTGAGCCACTCCACCCCCATGGACACTGTCTCTCAAAAGATCGATACTTTGGGCCTTTAAGAAGCATGCTTAGTAGAAATTAAGTTCTCATCTGTGGAGTTTGTCTTCCTGAGAGAATGGGTCACCATCCCAGAGGGACCAGAGAAAGTCAGGAATATAAAAAGAAGAAGGTGGCTAGCCAAACAAAGCAGCTGAAGAAACAGGAAAAGACTAAAAAGTGCGGGGAGCAGACGTCTCAGTAAGGCACTGACTTGTCCTCCAGGTGTGGCCTGTGTGCATTGTAGATGCCCCTCAGCAGCAGGGTTAGTTCCTTTTGCCTGGATGGCTAAGGGCAGGTTACAGGAAGGAGGGAGGGAAGGAGGGAAAAATCACCTGATGGTTGTTTTTTGTTAAAATGTCAGAAAGTATGTTAATCTCTGAACAGGGAAACCATCCATTTATGCGTTAGGAGAGAAGTTTAACTCTGTTAGCCTTG
Organism: Apodemus sylvaticus; assembly: GCF_947179515.1. Lineage (NCBI taxonomy): Eukaryota > Metazoa > Chordata > Mammalia > Rodentia > Muridae > Apodemus > Apodemus sylvaticus. The sequence continues at coordinate 11,661,183 of NC_067492.1, forward strand.
ACTTCCCAGTCCCCCTCCTGAGCCTTCTGAGTGCTGAGATTACAGAGATGTGGCACTGCGCATGGCTCGGACATAATAGCCGGTTTAGTCTTACTTTTCCAGTTCAGTTTCAGAATTTTTATCAATAATCTGTGGCAGTATTCATAACCAGGGTAGCCTGTGCGTTGTCTGTGATGTGCTGACTTGGACCATCGGGCTGGCTGCTGAGTGTGTGTGACTCCTGTTTTGTTTTGTTTTGTTTTTAGTTTGCATAAAATTGATGATATTCCATTGTTTTTCTCTCCTGTTGATCAGATTTCACCAGTGAAGTAATCTGGGATCCAAAGTATTCTTTGGGTTTTCTTCAGTGGGGCCAGGACTGCTCTGACTGAAGCAGGGCCTTCTTCTGCAGCCCAGGCTAGTTTCAAACCCAGCCCTGCTCCTCAGCCTCTGAGCCCTGGGGTCTTGGTATTTCTATCCTGCCCACAGCAATTTCCTCCTTCACATAGTTTTCGCCTTGCCTGTAGAATTCCTGTCTGGTTCTTTGTTGCAGTTTCCACTTAAAATTCAGGGGTTATTTTAGGTTTTTGTTGTTGTTGTTTTCGAGACAGGGTTTCTCTGTGTAGTCCTGACTGTCCTCGAACTCGCTCTGTAAACCAGGCTTGCCTCGAACTCAGAAATCTGCCTCTCTGCCTCTCAAGTGCCGGGATCAAAGGTGTGCGCCACCACTGCCCAGCTAAAATTCAGGTTTCTTGATTGTTTCTTTTGCATTTATATTTTCATTGAAACTCTCGGGCATGTTTTTAAGTTAATAATTGTTAAACTGGTTTTTAACTAATTCCATCATCGCTTATTTTTCTTCTGATGAAGGCTGTGTTTTCCTGCTGCTTTTGTGTCTAGGTGTATGTGTATTGCTAACTCTCTGACTTTAGTTGTTTTCCTTAATAAAGTGTTGAGTGCTGTCCCATTAGACAACTGCCTGACATGCCGGTAAGCCTACTGTCTCTGTTAAACTGAATTTTCTCACCTTTGCTCTGGCTTAATTAGCCATACTCCTAGCTAGGGCCTTTCTGCTACACATTACAGGGGTTTGCTTGATCTCTTTGGCTGGACAGAACTCGTATCGTGCCCCCCGTTCTGTGCACATTATAGTGTTCGTCCAGTGTACATGGAGGGAATCACTTTATTTCCTAGATGCAGTAGGCTAGAAAAATGCCTCTGCCCCAAATAATAAATACCCAGGGCTTCTCCCCTTGATCGCGTACGTACCCTTGGCAGAAAAGACAGGCTGCCGTGATGAAGTCAGGGATCTGTAAGAGATTATCCTGGATTATCTGGGTGGACGCCAAAAGTTGTGTTTTTTGGCATGAGAGTCTGGTTTGTGTTGCTCTGATGAAGCGCCTGAGGCTGGGTGAAGGAGGAGAGAGATTTGTTTACCTGGAGAATTTTGGAGAATCAAGGACATGACACTGATTCCAGCTCTGCTTTGGAGAGGCCAGCGTACAATGAGCATCTCGAGGCAGGAAGTGAGACACCGGGGTCAGGCCCGGGCTTTTTGTGACGCTCACAGATAGGAACTCTAGAAACAGCATTTTTTTTTTTTAGATTTTTTTTTTTTAATGTATTTGAGTACACTGTGGCTGTACAGATGGTTGTGAGCCATCATGTGGTTGCTGGGAATTGAACTCAGAATCTGCTCAATCTGGCCCTACTTGCTCCGACCCAAAGATTTTATTATTATATGTAAGTACACTGAAGCTGTCTTCAGACACCCCAGAAGAGGGCTATAGATCATTGTGAGCCACCATGTGGTTGCTAGGGTTTGAACTCAGGATCTTGGAAAGAGTAGTCAGTGCTCTTAAACTCCGAGTGGTCTCTCCAGGACCCCCCCTTTTTTTCCCCTTTTTTTTTCAAATTTTTTTTTATTGAATATCGTCTTCATTACATTGCTAATGGTAAAACCTTTCCCCATATCCCCCCTCCCCTAAGACCCCCCCAACCCCTCCCTTAAGACTCCCAACCCCTCCCCTTCCTCCATGTATATGCCTCTCTACCCAACACACTCTCTCCTCCCCCCCTCGGTTTCCCTTTGTTCTGGCCTCTGTTGAGCCTTTACCTGACCAAGGACCATTCCTCCCACTGATACCCAACAAGGCCTTCCTCTGCCACATTTTTGGCTAGAACCATATGTGCCCCTTGGTTGATGGTTCAGTCCCTGGGAGTCTTGGGGCATCTGGGTGGCTGAAATCATTGTTCTTCCCATGGGGCTGTAAACCCCTTCCTCTCCTCTGGACCACCCTCCAGCTTCTCCACTGGGGACCCCATGCCCAGTCCAATAGTTGGTTGCTAGCATCTGCCTCTGTATTTGTAAGTCTCTGGCAGGGCCCCTGTGGAGTCAACCATGACATGCTCCTTGTGGTGTACACTTCTTGTCGTCCATAGTAGTGTCAGGGTTTGCTGACTGTTTATAGGATGAATCCCCAGGTAGGGCAGTCTCTAGGTGGCCTTTACTTCAGTCTCTCCTCCACACATTGTCTCCCTTATTGCTCCTGTGGCTATTTTGTTCCCTTTCTTAGAGGAATGGAAGCACCCTCACTTAAGTCCTCCTTCTTCTTGAGCTTGGTGAATTGTAACTTGTTTATTTTGAGCTTTTGGGCTAACATCTGCTTATTAGTGAGTGTATACATGTGTGTTCTTTTGTGATTGGGTTGCCTCGCTCAGAATGACACTTTCTAGTTCCATCCATTTGCCTAAAAATGTCATGAATTCATTGTTTTTAATAGCTGAATTTGTGTATATATACCATAGTTTCTGTATCCATTCTTCTGTTGAGAGACATCTGGGTTCTTTCCAGCTTCTGGCTATTATAAATAAGGCAGCTATGAACATAGTGGAGCCATGTGTCCTTATTACATGTAGGAGCATCTTCTGGGTATATGTCCAGTAATGGTATAGCTGGGTCCACTGGTAGTACAGTGTAATTATCTGAGGAATCCCCAAACTGATTTCCAGAGTGGTTTTACCAGCTTACAATCCCACCAACAATGGAGAAGTGTTCCTTTTTCCCCACATCCTCTCCAGCATCTGCTGTCCCCTGAGTTTTTCATCTTAGCCATTCTGACTGGTGTAAGGTGGAATCTTAGTGTTGTTTTGATTTGCATTTCCCTGATAACTAAGGATGCTGAACATTTCTTTAGGTGCTTTAGAGCCATTTGAGTTTCCTCAGTTGAGAATTCCCTGTTTAGCTCTGTACCCCATTTTTTAATAGGGTTATTTGACTCTCTGGAGACTAACTTCTTGAGTTCTTTGTATACATTGGATATTAGCCCTCTATCAGATGTAGGGTTGGTAAAGATCTTTTCCCAATTTGTTGGTTGCCGTTTTGTCCTATTGACTGTGTCCTTTGCTTTATAGAAGTTTTGCAGTTTTATAAGGTCCCATTTGTCAATTCTTGTTCTTAGAGCATAAGCCGTTGGTGTTCTGTTCAGGAACTTTTCCCCTGTGCCCATATGTTCAAGATTTGTCCCCACTTTCTCCTCTATAAGCTTCAGTGTGTCTGGTTTTATGTGTAGATCCTTGATCCACTTGGACTTGAGCTTTGTACAAGGAGATAAGAATGGGTTGATTTGCATTTTTCTGCATGCATATATCCAGTTGATCCAGCACCATTTGTTAAAAATGCTGTCTTTTTTCCACTGGATGATTTTAGCTCCTTTGTCAAATTATCAAGTGACCGTACGTGTGTGGGTTCATTTCTGGGTCTTCAATTCTATTCCATTGATCTTCCTGCCTGTCTGCATACCAATACCAAACAGTTTTTTATCACTACTGCTCTGTAGTACTGCTTGAGGTCAGGGATGGTGATTCCCCCAGAAGATCTTTTGTTGTGGAGAATAGTTTTTGCTATCCTGGGTTTTTTGTTATTCCAGATGAATTTGAGAATTGCTCTTTCTATATCTATGAAAATTGGTTTGGGATTTTGATGGGGATTGCATTGAATCTGTACATTGCTTTTGGCAAGATGGCCATTTTTACTATATTGATTCTACCAATCCATGAACATGGGGGATCTTTCCACCTTCTGAGACTTTCTTCAATTTCTTTCTTCAGAGACTTAAAGTTCTTGTCATATAGACCCTTCACTTGCTTGGTTAGGGTCACACCTAGGTATGACATATTATTTGGGACTATTGTGAAGGGTGTCATTTCCCTAATTTCTTTCTCCCCTTGTTTATCCTTTGAGTAGAGGAAGGCTACTGCTGATTTGCTTGGGTTAATTTTATATCCAGCCACCTCGCTGAAGTTGTTTATCAGCTTTAGGAGTTCTCTGGTGGAAGTCTTGGGGTCGCTTAAGTATACTATCATATCATCTGCAAATAGTGATATTTTGACTTCCTCCTTTCCAGTTTGTATACCTTTGACCTCCTTTTGCTGCCTGATTGCTCTGGCTAGGACTTCAAGTATTATATTGAATAGATAGGGAGAGAGTGGGCAGCCTTGTCTGGTCCCCGATTTTAGTGGGATTGCTTCAGATTGGAGTGCCTCCATTCCTTTTTTTTTTTTTTCTAAATGCAGTGTCCCTAGTGATTTCCCACCAGGCCCCACTGTCCCGTGGCCTCACATTGAGACCAAACCTCCCCTACGTGGGCCCTTGGAGTACCAATCATAACACATTTTAACAGAGGCCACAGAGAAAGAAGGCTCTGACGACAGAGTATCACAGCCTCTGGCGAGTAATACTGGCCACAGCGCCAGCCAGAAAGATGAGACGAGTTGTTGTTGGGGGAGTTACAGTCCCAATTCTGTACTTGTCTCCGGGATGACCGGGTGCCTAGGCTCACAGTGGGATGCTGCCAACCTTGAGGTAACCATTACAGGGGCCACAGAAAGCTGCTGCACCAGAGCTCTCTCCTTCCCGGAGCCATGCAACTTATAACTCCGCCAAAGTCACAGAGGCCTCACAGCAAGCCCCCTTCTGTCCTCCCGACCATGTATCAGCCCCTCTGTGCTCCTGAACTTGAGTCTGCCTCTCCAGTTCAGCAAGGCCAGCCTCTGCTCCGCTCCGTGCTCCCAAAGGAGAGCTTGCTTCATTTGGCACTCCCTCACAGCTGTCACGGCCCATGCTCTCAGTGGTTCATTGTGGAAACGCTTGTGTTCAGTTTTTGTGCTGGCGGCTACGGTGGGGGTGCTGATTGAGGGCCTGGCACAGAAGGCTTGTGCCGTTGCCCTGTGTGATACAAATGTCTTCTTTCCTGGCACCGTGTCTGGACCAAGATGTCCATTCTTTCCTTCCCAGCTGCTCCCCAGGCCCAGACTCACCTGAGCGTGGTTTTGGCAGAGGGAGGAGTTTCTGATGAGAAGCAGGGCAAGACTCCATCAGGGGAGTCTGAGGCCTGGCCTGGCCTTTTCTGGCTTGCTGGAGACTGTGCTGATCTGGGATGTGGGTCTCAAACCAAAGACTAAGGAATCACTCTTGGAGTCAGACGTGCTGTGGTCTGCTCCCGAAAGCATTTGTGCCCACGGTATCTGCTATCCCATGTGGCTGCGGTTGCAGTTTGATCTGAAGCCTCGTTTCCAGCCCTGCTAGCCCAGCTTCCAGCATCACGAGCTCTGCTGAAACAGGAGCTACCGAGGCCAGGCTCCAGGCTGGCGATTATAGCCGACTGACCCGGCCTCGTGTGAGAGCCGTCTGTTGCCCATCGTCCTGAGTTTCAACTACTGTTCTGCTTTCCTGAATATTTAATGAACACTCCGCGCACACAGGAGTCAGGGATTTTGCTTCAGCTATGAAGAGTTCAGTGGTGGCGCACGCCTGTAATCCCAGCACTCTGGGAGGCAGAGGCAGGCGGATTTCTGAGTTCAACGCCAGCCTGGTCTACAGAGTGAGTTCCAGGACAGCCAGGGCTGTACAGAGAAATCCTGTCTCGAAAAAACAAAAAAAAAACAAAAAAAAAAAATTCCTGGGGTCTTTTGTGTTGATGTAATTATTTACAGAGCTGGGAGGAAGCCGCGCCCAAAGCCACAGCTCTGTCTCGCGGTGCCGGTGGCCAGATGGAGCAGCTTTTGCTGCTAGCCCTGGGTAGAGATCTTACCGTGCTCTTGCTGCTTCCGAGACCCAGAGGATGGATGCCCGCCCAGCCTTGACCTCCGCTTCCGCACTTGGTTGTGAGCAGATGCACTTCTAACGCAGGTTTCTCACCCCCCCCCCCCAGGAGCTTCATCATAGAAGAGCAGAGCTTCTCCCTGTGCGAAGAGCTTCTCTACGGAAGAATGTCCTTCAGAGGCTTTAATCCTGAAGTCGAGGTATGACATATAATTGCTTCAAATTCAAAATTTATTTTTCCGATTGAATTTTTTTTTCTGCCAATAATTGAGCTTCAGTCTCTCCCCACCAGGTACCATTTCTCCTCATTATATAAAAAAAAAATAACCAGTCTTGAAATATTGCCGTAGCTATTTAAAGAAATTGCAGTGTGGCAGTCTGGTTTTATGGAAGAATTGAGTGGGTAATTTAATATATCGGCGTGCGGTCCCTGACACAGCCACTGTTAGAGTTTCAGCGGGGTCTTTTACAGGAATGTCAGGACTATTCATGCGATGCCATTATGAGAAGTTATTTTCCGGCATCTGTAAATGTCTCTTTCTTAATGGAAAAATGCTACTTAAGAATGGTATCATTTGACTTGGTAATGGACAGATTTTAATCCAAGCTGGTAAATAGATTGTTTTTTGTTTTTTGTTTCCCCAGTGAATCCCTTCAAAAGTCTGTCAGAAAAATGAATGTTCACCTTGTAACTGGGTTGTCAGTTGCCTCTCCTGACTCTGGTTCACAGAACAGCAGACCTTTGTCATATTACAAGAACTCTGACACCTGTGTTGAGAGCCCTCCTGTGGGCCTGGTCTGTGCAGATGTGTGGTATAAACTTTAGTTTGTGCCAGGTTAGCCGTGGTTCTTCAATCAGTGCAGTAACACTGGGGCTATCCTTATGGTGGCTGTCCTAGATGTTAAAGGATGGTCCAGGCTATCCCCCAAGCCTCGGCCTCTACCTACTAAATGCCTTGGCACACCTCCTTCCTTCAACTCAGCTGGGGTGACTAAAAATGTCTTTGGCCATTGTTACCTGTCCCCTGATGGGCAAAATATCCCCAGATGACAGTCACTTTTCTGGATTCTTCAGAAAAAAACCTCAGTCACCTAAGTCCACACCAAAGTTTATTTAAAGATGTAGAGCTGGTTTTGGGGGTGCTGTTTCTGTGGGGGGCACATAGTAGGTGCCTCATAATCAAGGTGTTCTATTTGCAGAGTCCACACTAACCATGTTTGGTGCTCCTTTTCTCTGCCCACCAGAAGACTGGGAGGCAAAAGGAAGCAAACATTTATGAATTTGTTGGCAGAAGATTGGGGTTCTGGTGGGCACGTTTCCCAAAGTGACTTCCTCCTCAGTAGGAAGATTCAGGTGTAACAGCTCAGAAAATGGCCCAAGCCACTGGACTCTAAGTTGGAGTCTCTCAGCAAAAGTTCTTAGCAGTCCTGTGTCATGAGAGCCTCCTCACTGGCCTTTCTCCCTCAACCTCCCCTCGCTATAAAGAAACAACTGCTGAAAAGTTTGTCAGAAGATCACAAGTATGACTAGTACAGTGTGAAGAAAGAGATGAGGAAGTGCTCGGGGACTCGTTTGAGACACACTGACCTCCATCCTGTGACGGCTAGCCCACCCTCCACCCTGACCCATAGCTGGAGATCCTGTGATGGCTAGCCCACCCTCCACCCTACCCATAGCTGGAGATCCTGTGACAGCTAGCTCACCCTCCACCCTGACCCATAGCTGGAGATCCTGTGACGGCTAGCCCACCCTCCACCCTACCCATAGCTGGAGATCCTGTGATGGCTAGCCTACCCTCCACCCTGACCCATAGCTGGAGATCCTGTGATGGCTAGCCCACCCTCCACCCTACCCATAGCTGGAGATCCTGTGATGGCTAGCTCACCCTCCACCCTGACCCATAGCTGGATCTCCAGCTGCTGCCTTGGGCATGCTTTTTCCATGTGGCTCAAAGATCCATTCAAAGGCAGTGGAGAAGGTTATCTTCCTTTGTCATCACACGTTAGCCATGTGCCTCCCTTTACTGTGAGTGACGGGGTTCACGTCATAAATGACAGCTTCCCTGTCACTGAGCACGCCTGTTGTTGGGACCCTGAGCTGCTCCTGGCACTGGCGGCACAGAGTTTTGTCCGTTCTCACAGGGACTCTGTGTCTGAGCTCTGCCAGAAGATAGCCTTGGCCCCAACCCCTCCCCCTGCCCCGCCTCCCTGATGGCCAGCACTGGTGTGTTTTTCAGAAGTTAATGCTTCAGATGAATTCTAAGAACAGAGCAGCAGCAGCAGAAGAGGAGGAGACGGTAGAGGTCGACGTGTCAGATGAAGAAATGGCAAAAAGGTAACAGCCGGGGGCCCTGGGAATGTTTTCACTGCAGTCTGCGGAGCTTTGACCCTAGTGCGCAGTGGGGAGATGTGCCTACTCTGCCTGTTCCTGGTGGCCTGATGGCTTCTTGCTGGGGCACGCTGGCCATGAAGGCTCCTTTCCATTGCTGGCTCTGGTGACAGCAAACATATGTCTCAGTTTGTTTGGAGGACGCAGAAACAAAAGCAGCAGAGAATTTAATTGTCCTTAGCCAACTGCGTAGATTTTTAAATCTTACAGTCTCTTTTTTTCATTATAAATTTTGTTGTTCTTGTTGCATTTGGCATGATGTTTTTGGCAAGCCTTGATTTCTCTTTTTTTTTTTTTTTAATTTGAAATTAAATTGTGTTATATATCTTCCTAACAGATATGAGACTTTGGTGGGAACAATTGGAAAAAAGTTTGCCAAGAAAAGGGACCGAGCCAATTACGAAGAAGATGAAAATGGAAATATAAAAGCCGTTAAAACTAAGAAGATGTTCTTAAAGCCCCAAGACTAAAGTGGATGCCCGTGAGCACAGCATGGTCCGAACTCATTCCCCCATCGTCTGTACTGGTTAACGCACTGTTTCCTCCTAAAGAAATGCATAATTTTGGAGATGTGCTGTTCTTGCGACAGATGTGTAATGGATGTTATACATCCTTTTTACGGCGTGCTTGCGGGGCTTCAGATACGCAGGCACAGGCCACTCCCTAGATCTTTGACCTGATTCTGTGTGTGTGTGTGTACACACAGACGGTGCATACGCACCACTCTCTGTCACTGTCCAGGAATGACTATTGTAAACTAATTATTGCCTTTGCTTAACTGCCCTTATATTTATATTTTACTTTTTGAATCATGTCAAGCCAGTTCATACGTTCACTTTGGATTCAGATATTTGAGAACTTTTTAGAAGTGATTTGTCAGGAACAGACATGGCTCCCGGCCTAGAGTATTCGCATGCTCTGGGGCCTTTGTCATGTGTAGTGGTGTGGGGGTTGTGTATTTTAAACAGTCATCTGGGTCATTTTTCTAATGTTCTATAATAAACATGTTTTCATATGCTTTTCTGTTTTCTTACACTTTGAAGTAATTTTAGTCTTCCTCAGCAATACAACCTTATGCAAATAATTACCTATAAAGATTAGCCATTAATTGAGAATATACTAATATCTAAGGCTGAACCATAAAAGGTATCCTTTTGTCAGTCAAATAGTTACCAGTTTCGTAGGGTACAGCCCAATAGAATTTGGCACTGGCTGGACCCTAGCAGATGGAATCACCTGTCTGTCGAGAGATTCTGACAGTTACTGATTTCATTTAGTTTTGTTATCAGTGGTAGGTGAAGGACATGCCATTCTGTGGGTCTCCGTAGACGACAGTCATGTGGCCTCAGCTCTGTGGGTTGTATGTTAACCTTGCTGTCCAGTTAATAATACTCAGGTAGGCCTGTGTCATGGTTTGACTATGCTTGGTCCAGGGAAAGGCAATATTTGGAGGTGTGACCTTATTGGAGTAGGTGTGTCACTGTGCGCGTGGGCTTTAAGACCCTCACCCTAGCTGCCTGGAAGTGAGTCTTTCACTAGCAGCCTTCAGATGAAGATGTCGAACTCTCAGCTCCTCCTGCACCATGCCTGCCTGGACACTGCCATGCTCCCACCTTGATGACAATGGACTGAAGCTCTGAGCCTGTAAGCCAGCCCCAATTAAATGTTGTTCTTATAAGAGCTGCCTTGGTCATGGTGTCTGTTCACAGCAGTGAAACCCTAACTGAGCCTGTGACCAAAGAGAGAAAGTAGATCTCTTAGAACCTTGTCCTATACCAGCTGGGATTCTGCTCACTTTGAAGAAAACTTTGTGTACAACAGACTTTGCAGTGTGCTAAGTAGAAAGAAAGATGAGTCTCTCAAAGCGGCGGGGTTATGTTTAGAACTGTGTGTGTGTGTGTGTGTGTGTGTGTGTGTGTGTGTACACTGAGTAATTGGGAGAACTGTAACAGATACAAGCTATGACTTCTCAAGTTCAAATTTGCCTTCTCTATGGTCATATTTTGGTAGGGAGACAGGTTCTTTAGGAATTCTAGAGGACACCACATCTGAGAATATGTAAGCACCTAAGAAAGAATAGTACAGTGTGTACCCCATCCCCAGATTAGAAACAATGCCAAATCCTACAGACATGTAGACACAGCATCCTTATGTTTACGCTGTGTTTGGGATACAAGAAGAAAGTCAGTACCTTCAACATAGGTACAACTTCTTCCCCAAATTGTTTATTTACAGACAGGGTCTTACTATGGCTGGTCTGGAATTTACTGTGGAAACCAGGCTGGCTTCAATCTCACAAAGATCTGCCTGCCTCTTTCTCCCCAGTGCTGGGATTAAAAGTGGAGGCCGCCACACTCAGCCTTCCCTGAGGATTTTTGACCGTGGTCGGATCACAGATACTAATCCCATAGATCCAGGGGTCCAGTCCTACCTGGCCGGTGGCATTCACTCAGAGCTGAGCAGCCTCATTCCTCCAATGCTAGCCAGCTTTCTGAAATACATCAGTAGAGATGGAAGGGAAGGCCAGATGAACTTGGACAGTTCTTTCTCGTGCTGCTTCTTTGGTTCCTATTCCTTTGTCCTCCTTACCAAAACAGCCCATGGCATCCCTTCAGAGAAGGGCTCTGGTAGCCCATCCCAGTGCACCAACTAAAGAGAAGAAATGGTAAAAAAGCAGGAAAGAAGCGATTGATTCAGTGTCTCCACATTGAGAAGGGAACGGGTAAAGGGGACATGAGGACAGAACTCTGGCTCACCTCACAGCACCAGATTCAGCTCAGACCACCTAACTCTGCAGACCTCTTGCCCTGCCCCAATTCTTGCTACTTAAGCCTAAAGTACCTCGAAGGCACTGGGGGGTCACTGGACCCTTTTGCCTGTTTACAATGGGATAGGGTGCAGCCTTGCCATCATGGAGGGTGGAGCCCATTTTGGGTGGGGACCAAATTGTCTTTGTACTTTGGAAATCTAAGGTGACTTGCCAGTTTAAAATAACGACTTAACCTTTGTGCCTTCGACTTTAACAGGAATGAGATGGGTTGGGGAGACAGACACTGAAGGGTTCATGCATCTCCACAGAGTCAAGCAGGAGCCTGGCCTCAAAGAGGGAAATGGGATTGAGGGCAAAGGCACCATGTTCTATCTTGCTTGTAGGTCCCTTATGGGCTCAAGCGGTGTGTGTGTGTGTGTGTGTGTGTGTGTGTGTGTGTGTGTGTGTGTGTGTGTGTAAGCTGTTTCAAGTGCTTGCTACAGACAGCACCACTAAGCATCCGCTTCCTACTCTGATGTCATCTGCCTGGTACATGACCACACCCCATTCAACACCAAGGCTCTGAGTTTGAACATCCATCTCATCCAGTGACAAGAATTTCAGCTGTTAAACATCCAGGCTCCTCTTGGGGTTGGGGGGTAAGGTGGTAGCTTCTGGCAGGACACCTTCCTGTTCTTCTGTAGAGCCTTGCGACCAGACAGAGCAAGAAATGGTAAGGTTGAATGAGCTCAAACCCTGGGAATCTCAGAATTGAGATGGGCAGGAGTGGAGCCCTTCCCTCCCTGCCTCTACCAGCTCTGGAACATGTAAGCACGATACCCCACTGAGGACCATGGGTACTGGGTCAAGCAAGTAGCACAAACACCTGGAGTTCTCCACACTAATGAGCATTTAGCCAATGAGCGTCCCTTCCTGGGCATCTCTTCCTGCAAAAGCTATTTAATCCCTGGTTGACCCTGAATAAATGTAGGCATTGTCATCCTCCATCAAATAAGCCAGTAGGAGCAAGCACAGATCATCTCTTCATTAAGGATCACCGGGAAAGGCCTTCGTCCTAGAAGAGTCAAAGTTCTTAAAACTCTCAGCACTCCAAATCAGACTGGGTTCTGCTTGTCCGGGATTCTGCCATTCCCTTCTCTGCCTGGCACCTAGATGCCCAGAGGGAAAGGTAGAGCCATGTGCCCCTGGTTCCCAACTCCCTCTGTCCACGCTATATTGACAGCACCCAGAGTGGAGACAGAATCACTGTGGACTCCCCGCTGCAGACAGCCAGCCTGTCCCCAGTGCCTTCCCCAGTCGCAAGCACATTTTTTTTCATCTTTTTTTTTTCTCATTTTAGTACTAAAGTCTAAAGTGCCCAGTTTTTGTTTTTTTGTTTTTTTGTTTTTTGCATTTCCTGTTAAAGCAAGGATGTCAAAAGAACTATCGTAAAATATGCTAAATCGGTCCATTGATTATTTCAAGCAGAAATTGTTTAACCTGCCTTCCTACACAGCAAGCCGTAGAGAATGTTTGGGCAAGAATGTTCTTTCTGTTACAATGCTGGAAATTAGCCTCAGTCACCAGAGGATGGGAAGGGAATTGGGACTGTAGTGTCCCTGACATAAACCTTTGCCATCCCAGATCTTCATGAGGAGCACCAGCTGCCATGGACTGGTGAACAGATCTGAAGATCAGCTGAAAGTGTGGCTGCCATTTCACTTGTCCATTCAGTGACATTCCATGGCCACCTAGTCTTCCCACAGGATGTCACCGGACTCCATACTGCCCTGCCCTAGCTCTTCACTGCCCCATTTGTGAGCCCGCCCCAAACATTCAGTCCAAATGGTACATGAACATCACACATTGGTCATTTCTTTGCCCTCCTCTTCCCTTGTGAAGATTCTCATTCCCATGCCAACTTCACAAAGCTATTGGGCAGGGTGATGCATGCCTGGTAATGCCAGCATTCGGGAGACACAAGCAGGATCATGAGTTCAATGCCAGCCTAGGTCAAATAGCAAGTACCAGGCCAACGTGGGCTGCATAGTGAGGCTCTGTTTAAAAGGGGAAGAGGAACATTGCAAGTTTCAAGCATGGGCCAGTGGTAAATACTATGAAGATAGAATGGTTTGACCATCCAGTCGACAGGTATTGATATGTTAGGCCAGTGTTTATTGCTGCTACAGGGCGATCCCACCTTGGCCTCCTAACTGCTGAGATTACAGGTGTGTTCACACCTGGCATAAATACTTGTTTAATAAATGAAGCCTACAGCCTACAAAACCTATTTAAGACAGTGCTTTGTGCAAATAAAAACCAAGCAAGCAACGAAGCAAAAGCTGCTTAGCCAGAACTTGGCAGAGCCTCTCAGAGGCAGGCCAAGGATTGGAAATACGTTAGCGTGTAAAGGAAGGAAAGGTGCAGGTGCCCTGTTTAGAGCTGCTTGGCATGAGGAACACCCTGTGCCAATGGTTGACTTTGGTGGCAGGGGCAAAGATTAGAGAATCTACCAGCTATGCCCCACTTGGCCCGTGTGACCTATTGTTGCAGAGCTAGTACCTAGCTGAGCCGCTATTTGTTTTTTAGAATTATTTATTTTTTATGTATATGAGTACACTGTAGCTGTCCTCAAACACACCAAAGAGGGCATCAGATCCCTTTACAGGTGGTTGGGAGCCTCCATGTGGTTGCTGGGATTTGAACTCAGGACCTCTGGAAGAACAGTCAGTGCTCTTAACCACTGAGCCATCTCTCCAGCCCAGTAATTCTGGTTTTAGTTTATGAGCAACCTCCACGCTGGTTGCTCTAGTAACTACACCAGTTTACATTCACACTGGCAATGAATAAGGGTCCTCTATTGCCAGTGTCCTCTCCAGCACTTGTGGTTACCTATTTTCTGGGTCATGGCCCTTCCAACGGCCTTAAAATGGAATCTCAGAGTTTTAATTTGCAGTTTTCCTGATGGCTACACTTTCTCAAGTGCATTGTCTTAATATTAGATCAAAGATGTATCTGGAGGGTTTGGTTTTGTGTCTATGGCGGCATATTCATAATAGCTAAGAAATGGAATCGACATGGGTGTTCATCAGACAAATGGATAAAGAAAATGTAGCTTATAGAAATGATGGAATTTTATCAGCTTTAAGGACATGAAGTCACTACCCCACCCCCACCCCTGGCACATCAAGCACTCCAGGACCAGGTGTATCCTCTCCCACTGAGGCCAGACATGGCGACCCAGTTAGGGGAACAGTCTCCACAGGCAGGCAGGCAGCAGATTCAGGTATAGCCCTCAGCCCCCGGTTCTGTTAAGAGACCTGCATGAAGACCAAGCTGTTCATCTGAGTGGAGGAAGGGATGACACCTAGAAGGGGGCTCCTCCTTCTCAAAGGAGGAGTGGAGGGAGGAATGGGAGAAGGATCTGTGTGAGGAGGGCTGGTTGGCATTAGGATGTAAAGTGAATAATATACACTTAATAAAAAATTAAAAACAAACAGTCATCACATTTGCAGGAAAATGGACAGAACTGGAAGGAATTGTGTTAAAATAAGTCAGGTTCAGAAAGACATAAATCACATTTTTTTGTCTCATGCAGGTAACAGTTTTTCAGGTGTGTGTGTGTGTGTGTGTGTGTCTAAGTCATGAAACTGAAAGGCAAAAAGGATTGTGGGTGAAGGAGTAAGAATACATGTGACACTGACACTGAAACATTGGGAGTGTGGGTGACCAAAGAGGGGGTCATCAGAGGAAGGTCATCAGAGGAAGGTCAGCATGGGAAGGTCATCAGAGGAAGGTCATGAGAGGAAGGTCATCAGAGGAAGGTCAGCATGGGAAGGTCATCAGAGGAAGGGCAGCAGAGGAAGGGCAGCAGAGGAAGGTCATCAGAGGAAGGTCAGCATGGGAAGGTCATCAGAGGAAGGGCAGCAGAGGAGGGGTCACCAGAGGAAGGTCAGCAGAGGAAGGGTCAGCAGAGGAAGGTCATCAGAGGAAGGTCAGCATGGGAAGGTCATCAGAGGAAGGGCAGCAGAGGAGGGGTCACCAGAGGAAGGTCAGCAGAGGAAGGGTCAGCAGAGGAAGGTCATCAGAGGAAGGTCAGCATGGGAAGGTCATCAGAGGAAGGTCATGAGAGGAAGGTCATCAGAGGAAGGGTCATCAGAGGAAGGTCAGCATGGGAAGGTCATCAGAGGAAGGTCATCAGAGGAAGGTCAGCAGAGGAAGGGCAGCAGAGGAAGGGCAGCAGAGGAGGGGTCATCAGAGGAAGGTCATCAGAGGAAGGGCAGCAGAGGAAGGGCAGCAGAGGAAGGGCAGCAGAGGAGGGGTCATCAGAGGAAGGTCAGCAGAGGAAGGGTCAGCAGAGGAAGGTCATCAGAGGAAGGTCAGCATGGGAAGGTCATCAGAGGAAGGTCATCGGAGGAAGGGCACCAGAGGAAGGGCACCAGAGGAAGGGCAGCAGGGGAAGACCATCTTGAATCGCATGTGTATGCAAGTGTCATAATGAAACCTATTTAGTAATTTTTTAAAACAAATAATTTTTTAAAGCTACCATTTTGCCTTTCAAGGTTATCAGTGGAGGTAGCAGCTTGGCTTCTGCAAGCATGAGCTACGACTTGGCTTCTCACTTGCTTATTGTAGATCAGGGGGTGGTTTCTTGTGCAAGCAGCAGCTTGGGTCAAAGGCTTGTATTTTGTTTGTAGTTTTGTTTTGACAAGGTCAAAACACATAATCCATGCTGGCCTCGAACCCCCTTTGTGATCTTCAAGGATTCTCCTAAGTGCTGGGATTTCAGGTGTGTGTGGCCACACCCTGATTTATAATCCTTTCAGGACTTTTTAAGATTCCCTCATCCCTCTGATACTCAGGCTTACCTCTAACTGAAATGCAGCCATCTGGGCACGCCTCTGTGGACAGGTGCAAGTACTTGGATCCTGAGATCCGAGGTAATGGAAACCTTTGGTTGTGCTAGGTCTTGGGGCAGAAAACTATGTTTTGGGGCTGGAGAGGTGGTTCAGCGGTTAAGAGCACTGATTGCTCTTCCGTAGGTCCTGAGTTCAAATCCCAGAAACCACATGGTGGATCACAACCATCCGTAAGGAGATCTGACACCCTCTTCTGGAGTGTCTGAAGACAGCTACAGTGTACTCACATATAATAAATAAATAAATATTTTTTAAAAAAAGAGTTGCCTTGGTTATGGTGTCTGTTCACAGCAGTAAACCCTAACTAAGACACCCTCTAAATCCTAGGTAATACAGAAGACTGGGTTTAACCACGGACCAGATTCTGAATCCATAGAAACGGAAGGGCCCAATTCTGAATCCACAGAAACAGAAGGCCATGCTACATTAAGAGATGTGGAGCCGCTGGGCGGTGGTGGCACACACCTTTAATCCCAGCACTTGGGAGGCAAAGGCAGGCGGGATTTCTGAGTTCGAGGCAAGCCTGGTCTTCAGAGTGAGTTCCAGGGCAGCCAGGGCTACACAGAGAATCCCTGTCTCAAAAAAAAAACAAATCCAAGAGATGTGGAGCCACGCTTGGCTACCCAAGCTCCCTCTCAAATAACCACAAGGGAGCAGATACCGGGGCTGAGATGCTACCTGGAGGAGAGCAGCTGCTGTCATAAGTGTTCACTGAGACCAAGAGCAGCCCACTGTGACGACTGAGGGAAAGAGATGTAGTATTGAGTGCCACGGGCATTTCAAGCTTTAAGCACTTGCCTAGGTCTAACGCTGAGAAGGGCACTGACTGGTCTGAGAAGAGGGGACAAAATCTATCTCCCTTTGTCCCAGGAAGAAGCAGAATCACAGAGACATGGGGGTGGGGGACTGTTCCCACACAGCATCTAAGGCAGAGTGTTAGAACTGGAACCCTGAGAAGAAAGCCCACACTTCTTTCATGCTATACTTTTGGAGAAAGAAAAAAAAAATTCTTAGGAAACAGTTCCAAAACAGCCCAGTCTCATGAGACCTCAGTTTTTTTAAAAATTTATTTATTCACTTAACATCCCAATATCAGCTCCCTTCTCCTTCCAGTCCAGCCTTCTTGAAGCTCTTCTCCCACGCCCCTCCCCCTCTCTGAGAAGAGTAAGCCCTCCTGAGTATTACCCCACCCCAGCCCAGCACATCCGCCAGTCATGGTCACTGCAGGGCTAGGTGCATCCTTTCTTTCTGAGGTCAGATAAGGCTGCCCAGTTAGAGGTACAGGATCCGCAGACAGACAACACATTAGGGACAGCCCCTGCTCCAGTTGTCAGGGGACCCACATGAAAGGGACCAAGCTGCACATATGCTACATATGTATATGGTAGGGGTAGGTACAGTCCATGTTCACTCTTTGGTTGGCGATTCAGGCTCAGGGAGTCCCCAGGGGGTCCAGGTTAATCGACTCTTGTTGATTTTCCTTGGAGTCCCTGTCCTCTTTAGAGACCCTAAT
Organism: Apodemus sylvaticus; assembly: GCF_947179515.1. NCBI lineage: Eukaryota > Metazoa > Chordata > Mammalia > Rodentia > Muridae > Apodemus > Apodemus sylvaticus. Next base: position 11,678,835 of record NC_067492.1, read on the forward strand.
TTTTAAAAACATAATGTATTTCTATAGCTGGTAATTTTATATTTTATTATTTGTTTTATTTTTTAAAAATATGTGTGCTTGCGTGCCTTGTGTATATCTGTGTACCACATGCATGTACATACGAAAGCCAACTGGGGTTATAGGTTATTTTGAGACATCGTGTGGGAGCTGGGAACCAAGCAAGTCCTTCTCAAGCACCTTACAAGTGCTCTTAGCTATTGAGCCATCCTTTCGGCCTTCATTATTGCCTTCTTATAAATTGACTTTCTACCCACGATGTGGGTTCCATTCACCTGAACAGCCAGTTTTAGACACAAGTGATTATTTTGACAAAGATGTTCTTGATACCAGCGGTTTCATAGTAAACGATACGTGTGCATCTATGGCAACCAAAAGGAGTTGGGAAAACAATCATTTAATGAGCGCTCGCTCAGCATATCACCATGTATCATCACAAGTTCTCGGGCCATCGTATGTGAAAAATGACCCTGTTCAAAAGCAGGAGTCCTGACTTGTTCTTTATTCAGTTCCAGCCCCCGAGTTCTTCAAGCGGTCCCCTGCAAAAAGCAGGGTTTTCACAGATAATAGCGAACGGAATGAGAAATACCTTCCATTACTCAACCTATTATAAGTGGTTTTCCTGACTGTCTTCTGTGAACTCATTTAGTGAGTACTGGGCTTCACAAAGGTTCTGCATCCTTCACTGTTCCTATAGTAATTCTGTGTCTGAGGACGTCTATTCACAAACTCAAAATCTTCACCCATTCACGGTCCAACTATAATGGATCATTATCAGCATTTCCCCTGGGAAATCAGGACATCATTATTTGGGGACATACAATTCCCTTCTTTTTAATTTTATTTTTAAGTGTGCATGTGTGTATATGTGTATTTGCATGTGCATGGAATGGAAGGTACAGACCTCACTCCTCACGCACTGTACATCTTTCATTTGAGACAGAGGTGCTAGCCTGGAATATCATCAAGTAGGCTAGACCAGTTGACCATGAAACTGCACGTGTCCCCTCCCATCTTACCCCCGAGGCGATTACAGGTGTACCCTATCAAACCAGCTTCTTACCTGAGTTCTGGGATGGAGCTCCTCGGGTCCTCCATCTTGTGAGTCAGCATCGTTAGGCACTGAGCCATTACTGCTCAGCCTTGTGTTCCTGTCTGGCTGAGTCCCATCCCGGTCTGGATTCAACAATTAGGCAAAGCTGGGGTGCAAGGCAACCAAGCCAGGTTCCTGAAAATGAACCCAGAGCTCTCTATGTGTCTGGAGGGGTGCTTAACTTCAAAAGGAGCTGTTTCATTTTTTAAAAGAAGAATTGAAATAAAACCTAAGGCCTCTGAGTGTAGAAATGAAGACATGAAGCATCATCCGTACTGCTGGGTCCTGGGGTAAACGTTGGCATACATCCTCAAGGCCCAGTGTGAAGCTGGAAGAGCATCCCTTAAGTTGTCAGGAAAAAATGGAAATGCATACCCCAAGACACACCACACCATACAAGATAGATTCCAGGCATCTTTAAGGCATTAGAGAAAAATTTTAACAGCCAGAAATGACGAAACATTGCCTTTAAAAGGTTTACAGCCAGGTGTAGGAGCTCATGCCTGTAGCCCAGCACTTAAGAGGATGAACTGAAGGTAGTATGAGTTGGAGGCCAGCCTGGGTTACACACTAAAGCATGAGAGATTCTCAGCAAACTTCACCATCTCATCAAACACCTTACTGCTTTTGCTTGCTTTTCTCTGACTCCTGGAGCTCCTCAGGTGTCACTGTGACTCAAGAGCCCTGAGAGTTGGAAGAAAGAAGGTCATGATGGGATGAACTGGAGAAGAAGAAGAAGAAGAAGAAGAAGAAGAAGAAGAAGAAGAAGAAGAAGAAGAAGAAGAAGAAGAAGAAGAAGAAGAAGAAGAAGAAGAAGAGGAGGAGGAGGAGGAGGAGGAGGAGGAGGAGGAGGAGGAGGAGGAGGAGGAGGAGGAGGAGGAGGAGAACAAGAACAAGAAGAACAAGAAGAACAAGAAGAAGAACAAGAACAAGAAGAACAAGAACAAGAAGAACAAGAACAAGAAGAACAAGAACAAGAACAAGAACAAGAAGAAGAAGAACAGGAAGAAGAAGAACAACAAGAAGAAGAACAAGAACAAGAACCACAACCACAACCACTACCACCACCACAACAACAACAAGAAGAAAAGACACGCAATGCAAAAGAAAGTGAGGTTGACCTTCCAACTTCATTCTGAGCCAGAGATGCCTTGAGGGTTAAGGCTGAGAGAAAGGGACTTGGAAACACCCCCAAAGCACCTGTAGATCATTCTGAAATGAGAAATGGCCATTGCCACATCTGTGCCTAAGAGAGGTGGGGAAAAGCCAAGCAAGAAATGTCTGGTCTCCAGGAGCTGACCCACCCTCCTCATCAGTAAAGATAGTGCACAAACTCCGAAAGCTACTAAATAGATTCAACAATCAGAAGTAGTAAATGTGAAACTAGGGAAAGCTTGTTCTTAAGTATGAATTATGCATGTTGGAAGATTATTGGTTTTAATAACTTAAAGTGTTAGAATCGGAACTAGCTTATTTCAAGAATTCTAATTCATATTAAGTAAATGCTTAGTATAAGAATTTGAATATAACTTAATTCACTCTTCATTTCTTTGATGGAGAGTAAATCCTTTTTTTTTTTTTTTTGATAGCCCAGATTAGACTTGCAATCATTGTACACCCAAGATAGCCTTGAACTTCATATCTCCTGCCTTGGTCTTTCAAGTTCTGAAATTACAGGAAGGAATTTCATTCTTTAAAAGAAAAGAGAAAGCTCAAGGCCATCCTGGGCAGGGGAGAGACTGAGACACAAAAACAATAAAGAGAGGAGGAAGATGAGGGAGTGGAAATGGGAAGGTTTTTCTTCATTGGACTTCTCTGAGAAAACAGACCAAGGAAGATACTAGGATAATGTGGAAATTTTTAACATCGTCAGGACCCTTGAAAAGGCCAGGACCAAATCTTCACCACACAGGGTCTTTATTATCTTGCAGCTCTGCCAATTAACCAAGAGAATTATTGCTGGATTTAGTCAGCAATGGGATGTAATTTGCATGCGATGTAGATATACTCCCTTTAAAGACTGCTATAAGCCTTATTTAAATACCTAATCAATCGGTTTACAAACAAAATAGCTTTTCCCAGAGTTTTTGGGCCTGGACACTGCATACTAGAAGTAAACAGCTTCTCGGAACAGCACTCGGCCAGCCACTGGTCACAAGCTGTATCACAACAGCCATGGCTGCCCACTGGGGATAGTTTTGAAGTGCGTATGTTTAATGTGTTTCATTCCATTAAGCTGCTGCTGCAATTGGTGCTGTCCTCCCGACTGAGGCAACTGCTCGACAGCTTTTCCTCCTTGCTCTCTTTTATAACTTTCTATGTCTTCCCAACAGCCTCAGAATAAGCCGCTAGTATTTGATTCCGCATCTCTGCCCCTTCTTTCGTAGGAGTAACACAAATTAACATAGCGAATCTGGGCCAGATATTGTAACGATCGTTATTGCTAATTTATGGAGAGACAAGGCAGTATAGAGGAATAATTAGATGAAAGCATGCATGGATCAGTAGGGTGAATGGAAAGTGGATGGCTGATCAAATGGATTTGGTGATAGGATAAATGATAGTGAATGGATGATAGATGGATTGTTGGGGTGGATAATGGACGGATGGTGGAATGGATGGATAAGTGGTAGGTGGATGAAGAACAGATGGGCTGGTGGGGATGGATGTATAGATAGATGGGTAGTATATGCTGAGTAGACAGGCAAATGGATGGATGGACAGACAGACGGACGGATAGATGAATGGATATCAAACATGAATAAACAGATGGGCTGGTGGATAGATGGTGAATAAATAGGCAAATGGTAGATGGATGGTGGTCAGTTGGATGAAAGGTTGGGTGAATGAAGGTGGTATCAGTAGATAGTGAATACAGGAAATCAAGAAAAGAATCACTGGTAATGACATATACGAAGATGTCAAGATGAAACTCAGTACTTTGCATGCTAATGTGAAAAATTAATTTTAAAAGTCAGATAAAAAGAATCACTGGAAAGAAGCAACATTCTTTATATTTTATCTGAGCATTCATATTGATTAAATTCATATCTCTTTTTAAAAGTGCTTTAAATTTCTTCCAAAGATTTTTTTATGGTGGTTCATCTCAACTCTATAAAGAACGGATGCCCTAATATAAATTTTCACGCACCCAATTTTCTAGTTCAGAAATTACCTACTCACAGTCGTCTCCTTACCTCAGTCACTACCCACCACCGGCTTGTGTCATTTGTAATCCAACCGATTACGTCATATGTGTATTTTAGTGCCTGTGTCTAACTGATGAAAGCTGTTAAGACATTATTTACAGTATTCACACCTAAAGTAACTACTGACTTCTTCACATCTGACAATATCCAAGCAGTGTTGAATTATCTGCTAAATGCCATTACTTCACAGATTAAAGGACACTTACAACCTTAAGGTCAGGGCTCCGCGTTGTGACTGGCTGGTGTCTCTCTTCAGAGTCTGTTCAACTGTGGGTCTCTATTCTTTTTTCTCTTTTCCTTTCAAGTGTGCTCCTTGAATAATTAGTTGGCCTGTTTTAACTTAATGGAAGTTGGCCAAACCTAATGCAAATTCTGTCTCTGCTTGCTGCGAGTCATACAATTTATAACTCAGGGTTAAAGCCAGTGTTCTGACGTGTTCTCTTTTTGTCTGCCGGCTAAGGATGGAAGCTTTTATTTGTATTGTGGGAAAGCATCTTCCAGATGTAAATGCCTGGAGGCTGTGGAAACAGGCGTGTGCGTATAAAGCAAGATAAGGAACTCTAAGATGCAGGAGAAGCAGAGAGAACAGGGCAGGCAGAGGCAAACACCAGGTCACTTTATGAATCTGGAAACCCTGCCCTTTCTTCGTTAAAAATGTTTCTATGGATACCCACGACATCAACAGTGGACTCTCCAGATGGTCCAGCTGAGCCCTTGTAGCCCACTCATGAGCTCCCCCCCTCCACATATTGTCCTGGGAGCTTCTCTCCGAAGCTCTCGTCCCTTAGGGCCTCACACCTGCTGAGTGTTTTCCCTGAGCGGGGGAGTCTTTTCCTCGCTCTGACCTTGCCTGCTCTCAGTGGAGAACTGAGCCTGTGCAGAGTTATCTCCGAGGTTAGATGTGGGCAAATTTGAAAGCAACAGACCAAAATGTACCTATGATTGGCAGGAGGACTTGTCTACAGTTGAAAGAAAAAAAAAATCAAACACGCTTCTGACGGGGGCCCAGAAAAGATAGGTCCCTTAGCAACTGGACCTTGGAGTCTAATTTAGAAATGGACTTGGTGTTTCTGTTGTCTGGTTGCCGAGTTGGTTGCTTGGTTTGTTGCTGTTGTGTTTGTTTCTGAGTGGCAGGAGGGGGTTGGTGGTAGCGTTTCAACAGATTCTCACTTATGTAGATCAGCCTGGCCTTGAGCTCTCGATGCCCCTGCCCCAGCCTTCTGAGATTACAAGCACTTGCCAGGAAGCCCACCTTGGAGGTGGGGGTCACTTGTGAGGACATGTCACTTGGATGTAGAACTCTAGGGTGAACTTTGTTTTCCGAATCACAGAGCCTGAGAACTGAACTGTGTATGCCCTCTCTGTGAGAAACACTGAAGCACAGGCCCAGAAAAACAAAGCAACACAGGAAACACCAGTGAATGCAGAAAGTAGCCAGTGTTAATTGGAAAAGCTAAATGCACATTGATTGGAAACTGGAAAAATCTAAACAGGATAATGATCTTAATTTTTAAAAATCGGATAACGATCTTAATTTAAAAAAAAATAATAATTTGAACAGAAAGAAAAATCACGTGGAAGGGAGCATCGTCAGAGGGTGAATTGTTCTCAAGTCTCTGACTTATTCCAGAGACTAGTTTTGATTATAGCTACTGTTGTTTAGAGACAAGTTCCCTCTGTGTGGCCCAGGCTGATCTCAAACTTGTATTTTGCATGCCACTGCCTTCGAAGACAGAGATTAGATGTGTGTGCCACCATTCCTGGCTACAAAGAAATCTACAGTTAAATTTTTTTTCTTATTTTGCTGTCTTGAGTTGTTTATAGTTATTCTCATTTGAGACATAGTCTCAAGTAGCCGAGGCTAGCCTCAAACTCACAATGTAGCTCTGAATGATTCTGAACAGCTGATCTTCCTTCCGTTCCCAAGTGCTCATATTAAAGACTGAATAGAAACACTTAGGGGTATATTTAAAAAACTCTGGAGGTAGAGACTGAAGATCAGATAAGCTCAAAGCCATTCTTAGCTAAACAGTGAGCTTTCAACTAGCCTAGGGTATATGACCCTGTCAGGAAAAAAATACAAAAATCTCTTTGAGTTGTAGGCTGAAGGTGTGTATATATCTAATATGTATAAATATTATTTCATTTTAAGACTCCATGAGAAATGGGTAGATTTGATTCCTTCTGAACATTTCTCTCAGCACAGACATTTCTTCAGAGGCCTGTGGAACCACTCGTGGTAGCTGACATCCTCAACACTGCCCTTTAGCCTCGCTGCATGCACACCCTTGTCCTGGGAGGAGCATGCTCTCTCATCCTTAGATTTAGGCTGAGCCACATGATGGGCAAGTTTGACCTCCATGTAACATGTAGGTCACGTGATGTAGCACACTGGTTCATTCTGCCCTGAAGTCTTTCACAGGGCTTGTTTTCATTTTCCTCTCGCTGTATTCTCTTGCTACAAGCGGACTTCCTCTGGGTAATCCCATCCTTCCAGCCCCCTACCCCTCAAAAGGAGCCAGGACTGGCCCGTTCTATAAGTGGAAGTAGAGGTACTAAACTGTACCTGCCCTCACAAACCAGGCTCCAAAATGCTGTTATGGGGAGATTCCAGCCTAGCCTCAGCAGAGTATGGTCATCCTGCAGAACCAGAACCTCTGGCAGTCATGGTCTTACAAAGCCATAGAGGCCTAGACCTAAGTGGGTAGGATATGTGTCTTCCTAGGAGAATGCTGTTTCTAGGTAAGTCAAACAGGGATAGTAGAGAAAAATGCTAGACAATTGTTGGAATGGATTGAGACCAAAGACAAGACCAAAAGATCTTACTGGGGTGATAAGTGAACCTCCCGGAGCCCCTGTATGGGCCCCCTAACAGGACTTTTGGGTATGATTCTCCTGACTCTACTGTTTGCTATATAAATCTTCTCTCTTGAAGAGACCATTGGTCCTAGGAAGGCTGGATGCCCCAGTGTAGAGGAACGCCAGGTCAGGACAGTGGGAGTGGGTGGGTTGGTGAGCAGGGGGAGGGATGGGGGTTTCCGGAGGGGAAACGAGGAAAGGGGATAACATTTGAAATGTAAATAAATCAAATATCCAATGAAATCAATCAATCATCAATCAATCAATCAATCTTCTCTCTTAATCAGAAACTGCTAATGCCACAGAGTGAGACTAAGACCACTGTCACAACTTTTGGACCAAATTCGAAGCAAGCTTTATTAAATACTGGCCAGGACAATGGACATTGGCCAGGTCCACACCTGGATTCACAGAGTACGGCACAAATTACGTTAGTCAGAAGCTCTTAAGGGCAAACCCACAAGGTTACCTACTTCCAGCCTTTGTTCAACAGAGCAAGCAAATACTCTTGGCATACTTCCTCTCTACGTCCCTCTGCCTACCTGTGAGCAAGCACACTGTGTGCTGTCAGTGTTGGTACTCTGTCTGGACTCCACCCCACAGTTACCTGGCAACATCCAAGTATGCTCCTCCCCACAGTTACCGGCAACAGCCAGGTAGGCCTGGCCCACTGTAAAAGGGTCTGCTTGCCCTCCTCTCTCTCTCCTGTGCTCTCTCATCCCCTAACTCTCTTACTCTCGCCCTTTTTGCCCTCTTGGGCTCTTTCCTTCCCCTTCCTCTTCCCCTCCCCCTCCTTCCACGTGGTCATGGCAGCCTCTACTTCTCTACTCTCTCCTTCTCTCTGCCTCTACTACTCTCTTAACTCCCCTCCCCATGCCCTAAATAAACTCTATTCTGTGCTCATGTGGCTGAGGCGCCCCACACACACACCTCACCACACCCCCACACCTCACCACATCACCACACCTCACCATACCCCCACACCTCACCACACCCCCACACCTCACCACATCCCCACACCTCACCATACCCCCACACCTCACCATACCCCCACACCTCACCACATCCCCACACCCCCACACCTCACCACACCCCCACACCTCACCACACCCCCACACCTCACCACACCCCCATAGAACATGTTCTACTTATTTCTCTTTTTATGATCACAACAGTCAGGGCAACCAAGCTTGTTTACAGAAGTGAGAACACGCGGCTTGTTACCTTACCTGAACAACAGTCCCCAGAACTCCAGGGAGTTATCTGTCCTCGGGCAACTGAGGCTTACAGGTAAGAGGCACTTTGGTTTTATAGATCTCTCAAGCACAAAACAGGATAGGGGAGCAGTTAGAATCCAGGTCCTCCACTAGTATCAGAGGATTCCTTTAGCAGGGTCATAAGGGATCATGTTGCCTGTGCCCTGGATACTGGACTCCTGACCCTCTACCTGCCCTTGGGGGTTGGAGGTGAGGTGGTGCAGAGTCCGGGAGTGGGTGAGAAACATGGCTGCAAGCTCCTTTAGTCCCCGCTACCCGTGCCCCCATTGATCCTAAGAAAGCGTCTCTTCTAAACAGCAGTTCCTGAGTGGCTGGCATTGTCTACACCAGCAATCCCTGGTCTCTCAGGCAGTCCTCAATTAGGTCCACCTGCAGGAGAGGTTTTTGTGGCTGTGTAGCCCCCAGCATCTACACAGAGGTGCCCCCGCCCCCACCCCATTCCTGCTACAGGATCATGATGAAGAGGAGAGAATATGGTAGAAATCCTCCAAATTTCCATGTGTTAAAAACAGCGATTCCCCAGTCCTCAGACAGTTCTCTACTCCAGTTGCAGGATCTCCAGGGTGGCAGAGTAATGGAATTCTAACTTTGTCCGGCCACCTACTGCCATGTACACACACACACACACACACACACACACACACTTATACTTGTTCTTCCTGCTCACTTCCACTTTCCCACCTCCTGAGCTCACAACTGCCTGTAACCCTAGCTCCAGGTGAGCCAGCACCCTCTTCTGTTGCACTCAGATGGTGCACACACACACACACACACACACACACACACGCACACACACTTACATGCACAGGTTCGATGTTAAGCAGTCAAGTCCCCTCATCAATCTGCTTTATAACCCAGCTCCTTCTCTATATTCAATCTCTCTTTGCTAAGGCAGAGAAGATGCTGAGATCCAGTCTAAACTTTGTACCAAGCCAAGCATCCTTGGAACTGTGCCCTAAAGTGGACCCCCTTTTACTAATTTCTAATAGAAACTACAGAGGCCAAGGACTGCATTAGACTGTGGGGAGGACAGGGAGGAACTCTGGATTCGACTGGATTTGGAAACCCCGAGACAGCCAGTGTACTGGCTAGTTTTGTGTGTCAACTTGACACAGGCTGGAGTTATCACAGAGAAAGGCGCTTCAGTTGGGGAAGTGCCTCCATGAGATCCAGCTGTGGGGCATTTTCTCAATTAGTGATCAAGTGGTGAGGGCCCCTTGTGGGTGGTTCCACCTTTGGGCTGGTGGTCTTGGGTTCTATAAGAGAGCAAGCAGGCTGAGCAAGCCAGGGGAAGCAAGCCAGTAAGGAACATCCCTCCATGGCCTCTGCATCAGCTCCTGCTTCCTGACCTGCTTGAGTTTCAGTCCTAACTTCCTTTAGTGATGAACTGCAACGTGGAAGTGTAAGCTCAATAAACCCTTTCTTCCCCAACTTGCTTCTTGGTCATGATGTTTGTGCAGGAATAGAAACCCTGACTAAGACAGCCAGTATCTCAAAGACCTAGACAGCCAGAGAAGAGTCATCTCGCAGTACAGGTGTCTCTCTGGGCAAAGGAATGAGCAGGCTTCAAGGATGCCCATCACGTGATATTCAGCGAAATACTGTGAAATCAGACACAGCCTCCATCCCATATGTCCACACCCCCTCTCAGCTTTGGCCTTCTCTTTCCCTCCAGCCCACCCTCATTCTCTCCTGGCTGGCTGTTTTAAGTCTGCACTCTGGTATTTCAAAACCAATTGCCTCTGATCCTGACCCGGCTGTTTTTTTTGCCTGAGCCAAGAACACTGGCTCCCCCTTGTGGTCTAATGCCCGCAGAAAATCCTGGTGCTAAATCCTAATGAATGGAGCTCCACTTCCTCAGATTCTGGCTGGAGTGACTTCTAGTATGTCTAGGCATAGAGGATGTCTGAGTCAGGCCCTCCCTGGCATCCTGAAAGGTCACAGTCATTTGTGGAGACCTGTCAGCTCTCTTATAGGTCCTGGCCAGTGCAAAGGTTTCATGTTCATTTCAGAAGCACCAGTGGTGGCTGGCTTGGTGGGTGGTCTGGTATATATTCCCCATCTTCTTGCTGGTTTGAAACAGCTAAAATGAGGACTCACTGATCACTAGGCTCATAGAGTTCCTGTTCTCAGTTCACACAAGGAACATGCTCAAGAAAAACTTGTTGGGAAACGCAGCAATAGCTCAGCTGTTAAGAGCAGGTACTGGTTTTGCAGAAGTCCTGCTTGGTGCCTGGCTGCTCACCACAGCTTGCAACTAAAGATCCAAGGGATCTCGTGCCCTCTTGTGGCCACTGCAGGTATCTACACTCACACACTTAACCTACACAATTTAAAATAAAGTAACTCTCAGGCAGAGCAAAAGAAAGGAAGAGACAGACAGAAACTTGCTGATCTGAGTGTGATGGCTAAGGACACAGCCAGGTCCTGACTTGGCGTGTGTCCCCTGGTCAGACTGAAAAGGAGGAGCAGCCAGGAGTTTCAGAACAAACACATTTGCATTCTTATCAGGTTGGGTGGGATATAAAATATATGAACTCAATAAAGAAATTATGAAACAGCGTCTCCAGCCTCAGGGCTGACTCTGCCTGGCTCTTGCATACCTGTACCAACTATGTTAGCCATCTTTTCCGGGACTATAACAAATACCCAAGACAATCAACTTATAAAAAAGAAATTACTGTTTGGGTTCACAGTTTGTGGGCTTCCATTTAATAAGCAGTTGGCCTTATTACTTTGGGTCCGAGATAGGCAACACATGGTGGGGGTGTCTGTCAGGGCAAAACCAGCAGCCCTGTGACTGGGAAGAAAGAGGGTGGGAGTGTGCCTCCTACAGTACACACACACACACACACAAACACACACATATACACACTCACACACACATACACTCTCTCTCTCTCTCTCACACACACACACACACACTCTCTCTCTCTCTCTCTCTCTCTCACACACACACACACACACAAACATATTAAGGGCTTATCTTGTCCCACTGATGGCGGGACCCACAGATATAGGGGGCTGATTGCATCTTTGCGTGTCCTGGGTTCTGGGAGTATCAGCCTGTCTCTTTTGTTTGATCCTCTCCCTCCCCCCCCTCCCACTCCTGAAACTTCTCACTCACCCATGCTCTGACTATGTGAGAGCGTCTCATCTCAGATATTAGATCCCCAGTGACGGAAAGCAAACACCCACCACGAAGAGAAGGGTCGAGACACTCCCCTCCCTCAGCCCCTCCCTTCCCCTCCTCCACACACCCCCTCCCCCTACACAGCACAAGGCTGTGCACTAGCAGCCTCACTCCGACCCTCTGTCTCTTCACAATTTTCTTTAGCTCTCCATTCACAGCTGTCCCGAGAAGGGGAACGTCCTGTCCCTTTTCATCATCTCACCAAGGACAAGAAAGAAAGGCCCGTGATGGGACAGAATTACTGTTCTTTTAGATTATTCAAAACGCTAATGAGCCATCTTCCTCCCAATTTTCTAAGGAAATATGAATGTCGGGTGTAATTTCCAAACAAGAAATCTTGACAACTTGAACGCTGGGTAGAAAGTTTCCACGGAGGGCATTGGTTTCCCGTAGCCGTTCCCTCCTTCCTGCAGATGGCCTTGCCTATATGGGAAATGTGTGATATGTGTAGTGCCCAGAGGCCTTCTGGGAAAGAGACTTCCTGACAGCTGCCTGACACTGTAATAAAACCTAGCGCACAGTGTGTCAGCGCAGGGCTTGGGACAAGGGAAGTGATGGTTCTCCTCCTGACTTGTAAATTTTCCCGTTTCTCTAGGCCATAACTTATCTATTGACAGTGTGATGGACCATTGGGTTTCTGTCGGTCCCCCATTCTCTTCCCAGCACCCCACCCACTTAACACGAAGCCTATACCTACTGTGCTTAACCTATCTCACATGAGGTAGAGAGCTCTGAGCCCTGTAGCTTGCCCTCTGAAATACGGACTTGGGAAAGCAAGTGGTGTCTGTCCCTGATGGAAACCTGGCCAGTTCCTTTGGCCTCCTTTCTTTCTTGAGAGGTCGTGATTCTTCAGAGTTTCCTCAAGGCTCAGCTGGAGGGCACCTTGAGTGAGTCAGAGGAACTGAGTCATGAGTCAGTCATGGGGGAAGCTGCCTGGTGCTCCTTCCTAGCTCACTGCTGTTCTCAAGGGCCAGAGGGCAGATTAGTTACCTCTCCTACACAGTTCTCACCAACCAGGAGAAGCTATCTGGAGTTGGAGGGTGAGGGAGAGCTTAGGTCCTGTCTCTGCTTGGTGGAAGAATTTGCTCAGTAGCCCCAACCTTAATTGTCATTACAAAAACAATCCTCTGGAACTTGGAACAAATATAATTATATAATTATATATATATATGTGGTGGTATTTCAACATGCTCTTACAATGTCTAAATAACCCAGGAAAAGACTGTGGCTTTTTGCCCCCCGTTACAACTTACAAATGGCCCAGCTTCTGTCAAAGGAGGCATTGAATTGGAGAAAACAGAGAGCGCAGGTTTTTGTGCATGTGTGTGTGTGTGTGTGTGTGTTGTCCCCCCCCCCCATCCCAGTGGGTACAAGGGATTTTTAGTAGAAACAGAGACTACAGCTGCAAAGATCATCAGTGATATTCCCTGTAACCATGACTAATTCTGTAGCCTTTAGCTTAGCAGCCCAATTCTAGCATTCCTTTTTTATAAGATTTTATTTATTTATTTTATATATATGATGGGTACACCATAGCTGTCTTCAGACACACCAGAAGAGGGCATCATATTCCATTACGGATGGTTGTGAGCCACCATGTGGTTGCTGGAAATTGAACTCAGGACCTCTGGAAGAGCAGTCAGCACGTGCCATCTCTCCAGCCCTCTAGCATTCTTTCTAGTGGAGAGCATTATATCTTGCACGCCAATTGCTCCAGTCCTCCGTGAGCCCACCTTGTCATCCCAGCTCTTTCATCTGTGAGTTTAGCAACACATCGATTTGTGTGTGCTGTGAGATTGTACAAGGTTTTAGCATCTTCTGAGAGTCAGTCCCTGACTGTGCTGACGCAAGGGGTGTAGAAGCCATAGCTCTCCCCTCTCAGGCCTTTAGTCCAGAGGGAAAAAAGGCCTGAGAGTGGGACCTGCCCAGGCCTGCAAGCTGTGGCCCATCTCAGGCTCCCCATCTGCTAGGTAGCCATCCCTGTAGGTAAGGGATGCTTCTGTGTTGTCGGTGGTCTGCTGGGGTCACCTGCTTGTCCACTAGTGAGAAAGAGCAAGCTAGCATGTTGCCTTTCAAAGTCAGAGAAAGCTTAGGGACCCTGTGGAACCCCACCAGCATCTTAAAAGGAAATAGGGTACCACCCCACCAAAGCAGCCCAAAGAAGTCTGGAACTTTCTCCACAGCTCAGCAACTTTTTATATCCATCCCATAATTAGCTATGAGGAATGATAATGACCAGAGGTTATCTTGTGCATATGTGTCAGGGGCTTGATGCATATACTACTACTTGATGATATATTCTATTATCTCAGGTAAGTTCTAAGTGCTTAGATAGCATTAAGTTATTTGACACTGTGATTGTGCTGCAAGATAAGCACCATTAATGATCTCACATGTGTGTAAGACACACACACATACACACACACATACACACACACACATACCACACTTCACAGATAAATGCTGAGCACACATGCGCGCGCGCGTGCACACACACACATACACACATACACACATACACACAAAACAGGTAACATCCTCTGGTCCTCGTAACTCACCTATGTCACAACAACGTCAACTCCAGAAGGCTGGCTCCACAGAGGTGTTAAGCATCACACTGTAAATCCCTTTACAATCTGACACTGACTGAATATCTCAACAGCTCAACTGTACTTCACAGCACACATATGACTTTGGGTAAATTAGCTTTCTACACCCTACGTCTTATCTAAATGTGGAGCCGATAACGGCAAAGTCCCCGTGTGATGGCTGTAAGGATCGATTTGCTAAGTGCAATTGAATTGTTTGGCAGAATTCCCTGCACAGAGATGAGGATGCTGTTCAGAGACAGGATGCTTGTCTAGCACATACGAGTCCCTGCGTTTAATCCTTAGAACTGCAAAATAAACAAATGTGGGGCTGGGGGGTGCTGAGTAGGAGATTCTGAGTGTGAGGCCAAATCTTAGTTCACTCCATTGTAGAGAATCTGACCTAAGTTTGAACTCAGGTAAACTAATGGGCAGGTACCTAGCATTAGTTCCCAAGTTGCCCCCCCCACCCCAAACAAAACAGGAGCCTAACTCCAGTCTCTAGGCTAATCCCCAACAAGACCAGGGGATTCTCCCAACAAACCTGTACTCCCCAGGTTACAAGCCCACCCCCTGCCTAACGATCACCAATGCAGAGGGCAGCAGAAATTAAGTTCATGATAGGACTCCCAGCAGCAGCCAACTATGTTAAAGGCCACAGTAGCTCTCCAATTACATGCTTGCACACTTACACCTCACTTGCTGCTTACTATAAAGCCTTGCCCCATAGATATTCGGGGCTCCCTAACCACCAAAACCATCTTGCATGACAGCAGTGCATTGGGGGAGGAGCCTCCCCTCCCGGGAGCTGACCCCTGATCTAGCTCTAATAAAGACCCTGCTGTGACTTGCATCAGATCAGCACTGATGATTTTTTTTTTTTTGAGGGAGATCACTACACTTCCCTGACACTACAATTCCAGTACCTAAGTCAGAAGTTGTTACCTTTAAAACAAAAACTCAGGAGGCTGAGGAGGGAGGATCACTGTGAGTTCAGTCAGTCTCCAAACAAAAGACAGAAGAGAGTTAAACAAGAGGAGACCTGTCAACTTCCTTGTTTGTCCATATTGGAAAAAAAAAAAAAAGAGGTGATGGGGTCTTTCGTCAGGGGTCACACCTGTTAGTTTCACTGCGTCTCTATGACAAAGTCCTCAGTGCACGGTGGTGGTGGTGGGGAGTGGGTCAAGGAGATCCTGCAGTTCCAGTCCCTGGCTGGAGACCCAGGGATGTACACTCTCCTCTCTGTGCCACCTCAGCCTACAAAGGACTCCTCCGGGTGACTCCTTCTTAGTCAGATACAGGCCAGAAGGAAAGAGCTGGCTTCACCTCACTCCCACATTCATTGAGCCTCTATTGCATGAGGGTGCTGGCTAACGCCTTCCTTTGCTCTTAATCCTTGGGAGGATTCAAGGAGAGTGTCGCTTGTTAGAACCCAAATCTATAGGTCTTAGTCACTTTCATCTGCTATGATAGATCACAGGTGGGCTGGCTTAAACAATACTTTATTTCTCCCTGTTCTAGAGGCGGGGAAGTCCACAGTCCAGTTGCCAGGCCCAGCTTCCTGTTGTGTGGATGTCTGTCTATTTCTTCACCTTTGCAGGCAGGGAATGGTGGGAGCATGCAGGCACGCATGCGCACTACCTCACCTGCCGAAGGCCCCGCCCCTTCACCTTCTCCTTGAAGGTTTGATTTCAGCGTTTGCAGGAGACACATTGGTTCACAAGGTTGTTTAACGCCACAGCATCTACACCACACCATGCCGCTCTGCTTATTTTCCCACCAATCATGCTTGGAGCAGTGCCAACCAGGACTCCAAACACTTAACAAGAAAGCTCAGTGAGTGTCAGAGTGGGAGAGAGAGGCGCTCTTCCCACAGTGAGGAAAGCCTGCAGGGGCCTCTCAGTTCTGTGTCTACATCCCCCTAAGAGACTCTCTGAGGCGCCCTCAAACGCTCCACTCCCTCCCAGCTCTCCAGCCAGCATAGACTAAGCTTCAGTCTTCTCTGCAGGGGAGGCGACCTACCTGAGAACTTAGTATGGAGATACTCTCCCAATAAAAACAAGAAGACCTAGAAAAGAATCTAGGGTCTGCCTATGGCCCCTTCACACTGTATCCCAACATGGGACCGTCACAGAGGTGGATGGCAAGAGGAGGAGTAAAAAGTGGAGGCGAGAGAACAGGACAGAAGAGAGAAAGGGAAGAGAGGAGAAGGAAGGGGAGGAGAGGGTAAAGGCAGACGAGAAAGAGGGGGGATTGGAGCGGAGAGGATGCTAGGATGACATACAAAGGGAAATTCACCCACCCTCACTCTCGAGCGCAGGGCTGTATCTTTCAGGAAATGTATCGTCCTTGGAGCTATTTACCCTGAGAGCTTATGAAGATGAAAGGCTGGGTGTTAGAAACGGACTTTTGAAATCGCTCTGTGGTCTCTCTGTTCCCGAAGACCCAGTCCCTCAGGCTCCTCCCTAGCACTGCAACAGTACAGCAACCCTGTGGTCTCATATCCCCCCCCAACCCCATTCTTCCATCCCCCCCATCCTCCCACCACTCCCCCACCCTCACCCCGCATCCCATGCCCACACCCACGTCTCCTGTGAATCCCTCAGAGCACTCCCCTCCTGGCCTCCCTTCCTCATTGATGTCTGCATGGCAGCCTCCAACACCAGCAGACATTTCCTGTGAGCACACCAGCAGAACAAGCAGGTCAATAAAAAAGACAACACACAGCTATCACACTCTCTGAAAACCCAGACCGGAAACAGAAGCCAAGGAACAAAACACACACTCAACAAAGGTAAACCCAGGCATGAGCACCGAGATCTGTAATCACCCCAAACCCAGATAGATGCCTGGACGCCAGATTAAGAACATTATCAATAGCATACAGGACAATGTCTCCTCTAGAGTTCAGCTATTCTACCGCAGCATGCCCTGAGTATTCCAACACAGTTGAAGCACAAGACATAGACCTTAAGACCAACTATGTGAAGAGGACAGAGATCTTCAAAGAGGAAATGAAAAGGTCCCTTAAAGAAAGCCAGGAAAATACAAACAGTTGGAGAAGCGTTTAACTCCTCAAGACCTGCAAATGGAAATAGAAACAATAAAGAAAACAGAAACTGAGGAAGTCCTGGAAATAAAAAAAAAAAAAAAAAAGGAACTGAACAGGAACTACAGAGGCAAGCTTCACCAACAGGATACAGGAAGTGGAAGAGAGAATTGACACTATGATCAAAGGAATGACTGCATCAGTCAAAGAAAATGTTAACGCTAAAAAATTCCTGATGCGAAAAATCCAGGAAATCTGGGATACTATGAAAAGACCAAACCTATAGGAATAGAAGAAGGAGAAGATTACTAGCTCAGAGGTTTATAAAATATTTTCAAAAAAATTATAGACGAAAATTTTCTTAACCTAAAGAAGGAGGTGCCTATAAAGGTACACAAAACACAAAGAACATAAAATATATTGAACCAAAAATGAAAGGCCCCTCATGACATAATAATCAAAACACTAAAATACAGAACAAAGAACGAAAACTAAGAGCTGTAAAGGAAATACCAACTAACATGTAAAGGCAGGCCTATTAGAATTGCTCCTGACTTCTCAAAGGAGATTTTAAATGGGGGGGGGGGGGGGTTGGACACAGGTGTTGCAGACTCTTAAACCACAGATGCCAGCATAGACTACTATTCCCAGCAAAATGTTTAATCACCGTAGATGGAGAAAATAAGGAAAAGTTTTGTGATTAAGTTGAATTTAAACAATATCTATCCACAAATCCAGCCTTGTAGAAGGGACTACAAGGAAAACTCTAACCCATGGAGATTAAGTAGATCCATGAAAACATAGGAATCTCACACCAGCCAAACCAAAAGAAGGGACACCATACACACACACACACACCACCACCACCACCAACAACAACAACCACAACAACAACACCCAAAACAACAAAATAAGAGGATCAACCATCATTTGCCATTGATGTATCTCAATATCACTTGTCTCAATTCCCAGTAAAAAGACTAACAGAATGGTTGTTAAGACAGGATCCATCCATCTCACACCTAGGCCATGACCTTTAAACAGGGAGGGTAGGATGATGCCCTATGCTTCTATTTCCATACATGTATGTATGTGCACATGTGTGCACATGTATGCATGTGTGTTCACGTGTGTGTGTGTGTGTGTGTGTGTGTGTGTGTGTGTTCACCCATCATTAACAGTGCAGTGGCATTTATTGGCCATGCCTTTTTTCTTGTTAGGCCCATTTTTCTTTTCACTACAGGTATTCAGGATTCAAGATATTTACATCATAAGTTCATCAGTGAAATTTTTTGGCAAGCATTTAAATATTAGCAAAACAAAAACAAAAAAAAAACATACTCAGGCAAAAACCTAGAATGCTTTGACTTAGAGAGCCTTCTCTGCATGGAAGCCTCTTACCTCAGGCCACCAGGGAGGAGAGCACAGGATAGTGCCAAACAGAGAGGTTAGTTATGCCCAGCAATGGCACACAGCCTGTTATTAAAGAAAAACCTCTCTGTCCAGCTCCCAGGGAAATTCTGGAAAGAATAGGTAACAGAGCCCTGAGAAGTTGCTGGTCTTCCCAAGATGGTAGCTCAAATTCTCCCTTCAGTTGTCTCTACACTTTGAAACATAATACATAAGCCTCTAGATGACCAGGTACAGAGTCCCTAAGTGCGTTAGACACCGTGCCGTTTGCACTGATACCCAGTCAGCTCTGATCCCAAAGTGCAGACTTTGAGTGACTGGCTGAAATTTGAAGGTCTACTGAGGGAATCAGAAAAAATTTTTTGCCTATTTATGGTGAATAGAAGATTTTTTTTTTCAAGATGTTACTGCTCACTGACTTGTGCCTTACAGGCCCATACAGTTCTGCAAAGAGCTTAAGTTCTGATGCCAACATACCATGTGCCCCTCAGTTCCTAGATTAAGGAGTAATTCTGAGTAATTTTAAGATGGGGGTGGTCGGTTAATGACTACAGTTTAGGAGAAGGCACAGTGGTTGCTAGCCATAGTACCAGCTACACAGCAGTCTGGGGCAAGAGCATTGATCCCATGAGCTTTGGAGTTGGAAACCAGCCTGGGTAACATAACGAGACTGCATCTTAAAATAAGGATACATCCCTCGAGGCCACAACTGCTATAAATAGGGGTTCCCTGGAACTTTCTAGAAAGGAAGTCTCCATTCTGGAGAACGTGTGTGATTCAAGCGAAGAGGTCAAGGGAGCTTGGGGAGGAGCTGAAAGAGGCTGACTCCAAGCCCAGTGGATGACTGAGCTATCTGAGACGCCCTGGGGAAGTTGCTGAAGACAGGGCAGAATAGCAAGAAGGCTTGGTTAGGAGAGGATTCTGAAGACCCCCACGGAGTTGCTGCCCTCGAATGGTAAACGTTTATACCCAGTAAGAATTTGCTTTCTGTGGGTAAACAAAAGAAGTGGCTTCTCTCAACAGCACTCACTCCTGATGAGGATGCTGTGTCCACAGTGAAACGGGGAAGAACAGAGGAACACAGTGGCAGAAATGCTCCAGACAGAGTCCAATTTGGAAAGCAGTTCTCTGACGAGGAAAATGTGAAGCAGCAACACACGTGGTGGAGAGCTCCACCACAGAAGGCAGAGGCAAGCCTCGGCACAAACGCCCCGCCACTGTTTTATTCTGCAAGATGGCAGGAGCGGAAGAGATGCCTCTGTGGGCAACAACGCTCTCTGCACAGGTATGGGACCATGAGTTCAGGTCCGAGAGTTCACATCAAAATGCTGCGGTGACCTCAAGCTCGAGGTCACAGAGAGACCTTTCCCAAGGGAATAAGGCAGAGAGTGCTATAGCAGAACACTGGGTATGTTCTTCTGGCCACCATGCACGTGTGTACACACATGCTCTGTCTCTCTGTCTCTCTTGTCTCTGTATCTCTGTCTCTGACTCTTCTCTCTGTCTCTCTGTGTGTGTCTCTTTTCTCTCTCTTTTTCTCTCAGTCTCTCTCTCTGTCACACACACACACACACACACACACACACACACACACAATTTCAAGCAGGGAATGATGACTACATGTGAGCAGTACTGGCAGAAAGATAAGGGGTTTGAAGCCATTCTTGGCTTCTTGGCTACATAGTGATTTCTGAGGCCAACAAGGGCTACATGAACCTATCTCAAAGTAAAAATAAATAAATGAACTGCCACTGCAGCCCCAACTTTAGGTCGCCACCCACCCTGACCAGCAGTGCATAGCAAAACTAGCCAGCACCAGAAAGGTGACATTTGCTAAGGACTGGAGTAACTGTCAGCGTCTTTGGGCAAGAAGAAATGATCTATTTGGGTAGATTGCTTTGATTCTTTTGAGCCATAATGCTGGTACATACTTAATAGAATTCAGTATGATGTAAACACACACACATATATGTATATTCCCACCATATATATGCATATATGTATAAATATATACATATATACAAACGCATATTTATGCTGGGGAAGGGACCACTTCCTGAGGCTTGGTTTGTCATTAGTAACTGTCCTGAAGTGGTCTAGAACTGAATGTACAGCATCTGAGAGGCAAGCCTGTCTCTGATAGGTGCCTCTGGTGATACAAAGTCTCAGTGGTCCTCTCTGTGGTGCTCCCTGCTACCCTTCAGTCCTCTTCCCACTAAGTCACAGGGAACCAACACATTTGAAAATAAGAATCTGAGGTAGAAAGTTAGTTTAATAAGACGTTTCCCTTTCATCCTAAGTATGTGACATTTCCTACCCACCGGCGGGGCTTTGTTCTTCTAATGCGCTGTCCTTAAAGCTCTTGGCATTTGTATTGGACGAAAATGTTTTTTCATAAAATGGTCCAGTAAGCTGGATGGGGAATAGGCTGCAAAGCAGATGAACGGGTAAGTCATTCGCCCTGGGGAATAAGAGGAAGAGGGATTCCTGGCAGAAATGGCATGGTGGATATCCCGCAGCACAGGGGTGAGGTCCAGGTTGGATAAGTCTTTCATGGCCAGGAGCATGTGCTTCTGCTTGCGGACGTAATCCTGGCCGTAGTCCTCCTGAATCTCTTTGGAAAAGTGGTCCAGGATTTCCTTCTCCATTTTATCCCAACTGTCCTGTGAGCCCGTGATGTCTGGAACACAGAAAGGAAGGAAGGCTCAGATGCTGGAGACAGGAGGCAGGTGATCAGAACCAGCTGCTGCTGGGAAGATGGGTGCTTGTGAAGACCCTTTTTAAAGGCCAATTTTCTTTTATTTTTTGAGATTATAATATACTTCCATTATTTTCCTCTCCCCCTTTCCTCCAAGTTCTCCCATATACCTCTCCTTGAACTTTTTCAGATTTACAGCCTCTTCTTACAGAGTCCATATAGCACTACCCATATATATGTTTTCAAGGATGACCACTTAGACATGCCAGAGTAGAGGGGGCAAACCCACGAGACCCCAGACCTATGCAAAGAACTACAGGCAACTAAGGAATGCTGGCAGCGAGGGACAGAGCATCCTCCAGGGAAGCACACACCAATGCGTCATAATGGTCATCTCTGTGCATTCAGTTGACAGGGAGTGCTTCGAATAGCGCTGATTAGCATTCCAAACCTGCACGCAACACTGGAAATGACCCAGTGGTTAAGAGCATTTCCCGCTTCTGCGGGTGACCCTTAGTTCCCAGTGCATGTGTGTGTGTACAGACAGACAGACAGACAGACACACACACACACACACACACACACACAAAGGTGACTCACAATTGCCTCTAACTCCATCTTTGGGACATGTGACACCCTCTCCTGATCTCCACAGGCACATAGACATGTGTGGGTGCACATGCCAACACTTGGGCACACATATGCACACATAAAATAAATCTTTTAAACCTAAATATGGATAAAGATGGATGGCTGGAATTTCCACAAACTGAATAAATAAATAGCCCAGCTAGTGAGCAATCAGTCCAAAAGGAGAGCAGTGCTCTCTTCAAGGTCCCCTCTTAGACCCCTCTCAAGTGCCACTGTCCTCACTAAGGGCAGGTTCAGTCTACAAAACTCTCTAGTGTCAGCTCTTTTGCTTATTATTGTGTGTGTACATATGTGTGTACATGTATGTGGTACATGTGTGTGTGGTATATGTGTATGTCTCTGTGTGTGTAATGTGTATGTATATGTGTGTGTGGTGTATGTGTCTCTATATACACACACACACACACACACTTGTGTGTGTGTGTGTGGTGTATGTGTGTGTCTCTCTGTGTGTAATGTGTGTGTGTATATATGTGTGTGGTGTATGTGTGTGTCTCTCTGTGTGTAAGTATATATATACATATATATATATGCATGTGTGTGTGTGCAGTATGTGGTGTGTATATGTGTGTGTATGTGTGGTGCATCCACATGTGAAATGCCTATTCTTTTTATTATATAGCTTTACATTGCAAAAATATTGCCAAAACTTCTAGCTAAAACATATTACAATAAAACTTTGTCTTGTTTTTTTGTTTGCAGCTCTTACAGACATGGTTGATTGGAGCATTCTAGCACATGTCTTTTGATGGTAATTATATGTGTAAAACATAATGTCTACAATGCAGTAGCTGATATATGATCTATTCTGTGTACATAAATATGTAAATACATATACACAGCATGCACATATAACTTACTAAATATACAAACAGTACCTACTTCTGTTTTGAAAATTTAGTATGCAGCTTAAAATATCTTATGTGTGTAATTTTAAACATTAAATATGTTTTTAATATAATTTCAATACATGTTTAAATTTTATTATGTTAATGACACAATTAGATAGAAATATATCTTAACATGCTTGCTCGTTACATGAAATTAAATAAAATATATTTGCTTTAAAACACGGCAGCAATGCCTGCTTATTTTATAAGTGAGTAACGAGATGTGAGCATCTTTAAAATCAGTCTTCTTTGATGTGACTAACAGTTCTGCGTGCCTCTCTGCAATTCCTTCTAATTCATATACTTATGCATACAGAAGCCTACAGTTTCTTTTACCAAGAAGGAACAACAACAACAAACAGTTGTATTCTGCATTTTCCTGGTCAAGGGCTGTAGATCTGAGCTGCGGTTTGCAGCTGAGCAGTAGACTTCCCTTTGAGCAGCCTATAGACAGCCATTTCCCTCTGCAGCACCGCCAGTCAGCCCTTGCTGGGTTTTGCTGCGGCAATGCTGAAGTCCACAAACTCACGACATATATTAAGCTTTATTTTTGCAATGTCTCCAAAGTGCAGACAGCTGGTTAAAAAGCATGAGCATGTTTTTTTATTTGAATAGCTACTATCAAATTACCCCTCAATCACCACGGACCCTCACACTCTGCCCTACTAGCTGGCTGGCAGTGGGATGCACCTTCATTTGCTAGTGTGTGAAGCGCCTGTATAAAGTATTAAACCCCCAAAGTCCAGGGATGCTGGGAGAATGTTAGTGAGCATCTAGGGGCCTATTTCTCTTCATGAGGGCCCAGCACTGCAGGTAGAGAAATAATTACGCAATGATTGATCTGTAGGTTGCAAAACACTCTTGTTTGTGTCGTGTCTGCTCTGACACATCTCTCCAACCCACATCAAAGGATGGAGAACTTCTGTCTCTCCTCACTTCATTGACTTTAAAAATTACATTTATCAATCCGTATATGAATGTAATATGTTATATAGGGGGTGAGGATGACCTATGTATTTATGTATTTATCTATGTATATATGTATGTATGTATGTATGTATCTATCTATCTATCTATCTGAATGTTGTATGTAGGGTGGGGATTATTTGTCTATGTATCTATGTATGTATCTATGTTCCTATGTATCTATGTATGTATCTATGTATCTAAGTATCTATGTATGTATCTATGTTTCTATGTATCTATGTATGTATCTATGTATCTAAGTATCTATGTATGTATCTATGTTTCTATGTATGTATGTATGTATGTATGTATGTATCTATCTATCTATCTATCTATCTGAATGTTATATAGATAAGGATAGTATGTCTGACTATCTATCATCTATCATCTATCTATCTATCTATCTATCTATCTATCTGAGTGTTGTATATGTGATGGGGGTGGCTCTTGTGCTAAAATGCTTATGTGTACACCAGAAGACAACTTGCAGAATTACTTCTCTTTTTCTACCATGTGGGGGTTCTGGGGTCAGAACTTAAGTCACCAGGCTTGGCATCAAATGGCCTTCCCCACAGATCCATCTCTCCCACCTCTTCCTGGACTAACCACATTTGAGAAAACACTGTTTAGAGCCCCTGACCCCACCTCCTCTGGGTGACAAAGCCAGCAGCCTTTTGTCAACCACCACCTATTACATTAGGCATACATCACCCATCCATCCCCCGGCACTGTGGAACCACATGCTGTCAATCCACCCTGCATCAAAAGTCCATCTTTGCTTTATATCAGCTCTGCAGCTGTAATTTTTCTCACTATAAGAAAAATAAGGAGATATTCCATTGTCCCCTTCGTAGATGAGAACTGAGTAAAACAGTATAGGAAATGAGTGTGTTTAATACATGCTAGGCATGCAACTCCTTGGCTATTTTTATTGTAGGAGATTATAAAAAAAAACATGATCAGTGTCCTTGACTGTTTCCAGAAGCTCCATACCAGTTTCTTCGTAAGTTCCTTTCTTGTTCCCACCTTCAATTAAATAAGAACACCAGGCATAATCCTCTAGACTACCCACAGCTCTCTGGCTCCCTGCCTTCCGGGAGCTCATCAGTTATCAACTATGAAAGGAGATAGCCTGGTATGGAAGACAGACACAGATGGAGGCACTGGAGATCTGTCCTCAGACTCCTCCTCATTTCCGTGTGCCCAGAGCCTGTGCTGGGACACATTACCCATCTTGCCTCACTGCTCTCACCTGGAACGTGTCAATTAACCCTGCCCTGTATATATTTAATAAAGACTAGACAAGATTCCCAACAGAATGATGACATTTTAAGAAGATGGAAATGCTGAGTTCACCAATGTTGAGTTGCTCATTGTACAATACACCACACACACACACAGACACACACACACACAGTTGCATGTGCACAATGAACTTCACTCAACATAGATGACTTGGAAAATTATGATGTTGGACAGAAGGATCTAGACAACAATAGGGATACACACATTAATCCTCCAAGCCAGTGAAGCCAAACTTCTGTCTGAGGATGGATAACTGGACTTAATCCTTCAAAGAAAAGCCAACACATGGCCATTATAGGACAGGAGGAGCTAGGTACCTTTTGGAGAAGGGGAAGGGTCTTGAGGTGATAGTTTCTTTGTTGATCTAAGTTCTATTTGTTTAAGAACAATCTCTTAAGTCTAAATGAACATTAGCAAGATGCTAATGGACGCCATATTGGAAGTGGGGTTAATTAGTTGGCTCAGGAAAATCCGTGAGAGTCCATTGGGGTCATTTCTGAGCTGTGCTGCCACAAAACAAATACATCTTAGGCATAGGGGAAGCGATTGTGAGGAAGTTCATGTTCTGAGGGGGCATCAAGGGTCCTAGGTTTGTACTCAACATGCCCTCTGCTTGTTTCCAATGTCTGAGCCCTCTCTCTTCCTTTTCCAGGAAGGAAGCTGAGAAAGGAGGCATCAACAGAAGAACCCAGCACTTACTCTTAAAGGTTAGATGAAGCCCACCTTCCCACCGAGTGAATAGCAACTCTCTCCAAACTCCTGCATGAAGAGGTTGACCATACTCTACCTTAACATTAGCAGTATCAGCCCCTATTTTTGAAAGACATGAGCCCTTCTGAGGACTTGTTTAAGAAGGCTCACCACTGCCTGGAGAACTCACTATTGTCCCAACAAACACACCCATGATGGTGGTTCCTGATCTCTCTTAATTGGGGAAATCACTCAAAAGATTGTTCAGGTGTATGTATACGTATCCCCTGCAACTCAACGACTTAGGAGCTTGTTCCTTTGAGGAATCTTCCAGAAGGACCAGACCTGACTCTCAGCTTCTGTCCAGGGGTGGAGTCCTAAGTCTCCCCCTCCACACTGATCAATCCTTATTACTTCTGTGTTTGTCTGACATGGTGGAGACTTGCTCTCCCCATTCCCTCAGCCCCATTTAAACATCCAAGTTGAGGCTAGAGAGATGGATTGCTCTGCAGTTAAGAGTTCTTGTTGCTTTTGCAGAGGGCCGGAGTTCAGTCCCTAGCACTGACATAGGGTGGATTACAACTGCCTATCATTTCAGCTCCAGGGAACCCAACATCTTCTTCTGGCCTCCCCCATGCACCTGCACACATGTGCATGCACACACACAAACAGACATGTGTTGACATGAATAAATAAAAAAATTGAAAATAAACTATTTAAAACACTCAACATGGTCAGCTTCGAACTTAGCTCATACTGAATCAAATGTGCTTTCCCTCCCAATGCCTGGGTGTATTCATCTCTGACAACCCTGGAGGGCTCAGTGGCATCATAACCGATCAAGATGAATCCCTCTCAGAGTGACTGTTACAGAGCTCTTGGGCTCGGATACCTACTTGTTTTGAAGCCTCCAGGTTGGATGGTAACAACTTTGACTCCCCATTTAGCAAGCTCCTGTCTGAGGATTGATGAGAACATGGTTATAGCCGCCTTTGTGGAGCCGTAAGCTGATAACATTTGAAATGGAACCACGCCTATGGGAAGAATAGGAGAAAAAAATAGAGTTTGATATTTTCATTCATTCATCCAATAAATATTTAAAGTATCTAACTGTATACAAGGAACTGATGCCAACAGTGACCAGGTCAGGCAGAGGTATCAAAGGTCCTGCCAAATCGAGGTGAGCGCACATTGTTGGTTGGTTATGAAGTCATGGGCCTTCCAGGGTTCTATGGCATAGAGGTATTTATTTCTAAATGGAATGTGATTGGTGTGAGGATGACAGCATCTACCCACCAACTCACAGCCTTCAGCTTTAGTAATGTTCATTCTGAAGTTCTACCTACTGTATCATTTTGGATGGTTGGATGGGGTCCACCCTTCAGCCCACCATGGCAATATCCATCAAATTAGACTCAATACTAGTTGCAGCAAGGAGCAACATATACCACTATGGAACATTTCTGAAAAGAACATGAGAAATATCTTAATCCCTGTGAGGGAACAAATATTCATTGCCCTGCCTATGTCACATTTAGCTTAGTACATTGAGCCTTAAGATGGGCCGGGCTGCAGGGCAAGAAGAGAGCTTTACAAGGGAGTCTCGGCAAAAATATGAAAGTGTGAGTTATATCTTTGGAGTAAAGGGCCCCGAAGATGTGACTAAGATGCTGTGATCACTAGGCAAGGGTGTCAGACTAGAACTGAGCTTTAAGAAGCTGGAGAGCTGGCTTCGTTGGTGGATAGCTTACCATGCAAGCATGGGAACCTGAATTCTGATCCCCAGCACACATGTCAAATCCAGGCGAGATGGTGCATGTCTATAATCCCAGCACTGGAGAAGCAGAGAGAAGCGGCTTTCTAAAACTCATGGGCTAGCCAGCCTAGTGGGGCTGATTAGCTCCAGGTTCTGTGAAAGACCCCGACTCCAAAGAAGAAGGTAGAGTATGACCCAAGAGGCGCCCTGACGTCAACCTCTAGCCTCCTTATGCACCTGTACACAGATATACACACGCATATGAGCATGTATCCACACCTCATACACATGTACACACAAATAAGTAACAATGAACAAATAACAAATAAATGGAATGGAACGGGCCCCTAAGTCCACATAGGGGTGTTTGTATAAGAAAGCAAAAGATGGGACACAAGAGGCACAGAAGGAAAGGCTATGTGAGGGCAGAGGCACAGTGTCTTAGTCAGGGTTTCTATTCCTGCACAAACGTCATGACCAAGAAGCAAGTTGGGGAGGAAAGGGTTTATTCAGCTTACACTTCTGCATTGCTGTTCATCACTAAAGGAAGTCAAGATTGGAAGCAGGAGCTGATGCAGAGGCCATGGAGGGATGTTTCTTACTGGCTTGCTTTTTACCCAAGACTACCAGCCCAGGGATGGCACCACTCACAGGGGCCCTCCCACCTTGATCCCTAATTGAGAAAATGCCTTACAGCTGGATCTCTTCCAGTGTAGGCACTGGATCTCTACAGTGGAGGCACTTTCCCAACTGAAACTCCTTTATGAAAACTCCAGCCTGTGTCAAGTGGACACACAAAACCAGCCAGTGCACACAGGTTTGGGGTCTGCTGGGAGAAGCCCAGCAAAAAATGGAAGCAATGAGATTCAACTCTCCTCCTGAGACTTCAGAAAATGCAGACCTACTAAGTCTTTCATTTTGACTTGTGCCCTCGGCCCTCGGAACCATGAAAGAAGAATACACTTCTGCTTTTAAGTCCCTCGGTTTGTTATAGGAAGCTGATCCAGGTATGTTCTAGGTGGGAAAATGGCACCGTGGGGGAATGAAAACACCCAAGTCTTATAGCACTAAGTGTGACAACACACCCAGGAAAATGGGAACCGGAACATGACATTTAGCATTATAGAAGGTCAAATGGCCAACCTGGCCAAAAAAGATCCATTTGGCAAATGCCTAAACTGATGTATTTATACAGGAGACTACAACTCAGCCACTAAAAGACATGAACTTAGTATGTGTAGCCACAGAGAGGTCTCAGAGTAATTATAGTGAGGGAGGGTGCCAAGCAAAATTGAGTGTGCACTCTTTGTTATGACTGTGAATTCTAAAACATGCAAACTGGTCTATCGTGAGAGAAACCTATCACTGGTCACATGCAAGATGGAAGAGTGACAGACTTAGTTGTGCTCCCCAAAATTTAGATATCGAACCTCAAGTCTGAAGAGATGACTCAGCTGTTTGGAACACGTAGTACTGTGAAAGAGTCTGAGTTCAGTTCCCAGCACCTAGGTTAGACAGTTGTTCATGACTGCCTGCAGCTACAGTCCCCGGGAATCTGATACCCTCTTCTTACCCTGAGTTTACTGATTGGCTAGCCAGTAATACCCCAGCGCTGGGGCCACCGCCCACTGTCACCTTGGCTTTTATGTGGATTCAAACTCAGGTACTCATGCTTGCAACTGAGCCAGTTTCTCATCCTCACTGCCTCTGTGACCCACTTGTATCCTGTCCTGGGTCCCCTGCTCAGCAAGTAAATAAACTGAGAATGTGAATTTGCCCCTCTCTACAAATAGGCTGAAGTTGCTCTTGCCCGATGCTGTTGGTAAGTTAGTAAAGTGTCCTAAGGCCCTACTGGTCAGTCTTGATTAGTTTTGGTGTTTTTAATTATGCATGTGTGTCTGTGTGCTATCACAGGCATGTGCACACGAGTCCTTGAGCTCATAAAGGCCAGACAGTCACCCTGAACTGGGGGTTACAGGCAGCGGTGAGATACCGCTGTCCAGTATAGGTACTGGGACCCTAACTTGGGTCCTCTGCAAGAGCAAAAGTTGCTCTTAACTACTGTGCCATCTCCCGGGCCCCAGGATCTTGCCCTCCCCTTTTTAGCTAGAAGCTAAGGTGTGTTTATAAGGGGATTAAGGGAGAGAGGAAACTTTTCAAATACATTTCCCTGTAACACAGCAGGGGGCAGAACGCAGCAGCCTTTCCCAGTGACTACAGGAGAAAGGCTCCAAGGTCTCTGTGACCCTTTCACACCCTGGCAGTCTCCTAGCTGAGCTACCCAGACCTAATCCCAGGAGAGCACCATGACATCTTTCCCGTCTCTCCGTAGCTTCTCATTCAATCAAGATGGGCCTGAAATTGACTCTGGGAGAAGAGTCCTCTGGCCCACTTTCCCACACTGAACCACAAGCCCTACCCTTGCGCTCAGGAGAGTCAGGTTTGCTGATCTCACTGCCGAATCTCAGCAGAAACCTCAAACAGCACTTGATGGTCTCCTCATCGTTTGAAGGTCTTTGAGACTCTGATTAGCTGCTAAGGTAACAAAACTAAAATCAAAGTCCAGCGCCTTGTTCTCAGTGGTTAAGAGCACTGACTGCTCTTCCAAAGGTCCTGAGTTCAAGTACCAGCAATCACGTGGTAGCTCACAACCATCCGTAATGAGATCTGAGGCCCTCTTCTGGTGTGTCTGAAGACAGTTACAGTATACTTAGATATAATAATAAATAAATCTTAAAAAAAAAAAAAAAGAACTGCCAAGTTCTTAGGTCTGAGTCTAGATGCATTAAGGCAGAAATATGGGGGTGGGACCCAGAAAATCTGTTATTGTGATAAAGCACACAACATGAACACCATATTGTATAATGCAAAGTTGGCATATAATGAATACTTTATAGGATTCTGTAGCATTTAGTCCATTCAGCTGTTGGCCTCCATCATTGAAACCACTCAATGTCTTGATCCATCACTTTCATCTGTTAGACCAGTCTCTCAGAAGGAAGGGTTGTACCTATTAGCCCGTCATTCCTCTGTCAACCCCCAGTTCTATTTGCCGGCTCCAAGAATTCCCCGATTGCAGACAGTTCACAGAAATTGAATCACACAAAGCCTTCCATGTCTGGCTTCTGTCTCAAAATTGCAGTGTTGATGTTCCAAGGCCTACCTACAGCGTATGATGCTTTCAAGGCTCATCCACGCGGTGCTGATAGGAATCAATAGTTCACTACCTTGTTAATGTTCTGTGTCTGTTGTACACCACGCCTGTGATCCATGGTTGGGTTGTTTCCCCTTCTGCTCCTGTGAGCAGTGCAGCCGTTCACAGCTACTTGAGCCATCATTTGCTATTCTTTTCAGCATCTACCTAGGAATAGAACTGCAGGGCCTCCTGGTGTTCTGTGTTTAACTTGCCGAGGGACTGGTTCATGGTTTCCACAGCAACTGCCCCAGTTTCAGTTCCCACCTGGAGGGGATGAGGATTCCTCCACTTCCTCACCAACATTTGTTTATTTTCTTCATTTTAGCTTTGATCAGGGCCCAGGAATGGGGCACTGCATTTTCTATACCCTATACAATAGAGCACATTTGTCCTTCATTCTGTGGAAAGGGGTCTACATGTGTATATCGATACTGCCTTACTTGCTTTTGGTGGGGTATTAACCAAGATGCCTTCCCAATTCCTGTCTCAGGAGGAATGTGAGACTCAGAGACCTGGGTGTTTGTGAATCCTCCCCATTCTATAAAGAGAAAACAAAATGGGGGGGGGGGCGGCAAATGTCCCCTAAACAAGTTTAGCCACCATATGGATGGGTGACAGAGCACTAGGATTTGTCACCAAGAGGAGACGGGTATCGCTATTAGTAAGGATTCAAGGACACAGGTGTTTCCAAACTCTGAACAATACTAGCATATCCTCCTGTTCCAAGTGTCAAGGGATCAGAAGGAGCGGATACCTTGCGTACACATCTGAGTGTCTTTGAGACCATCCAGGTTCTCCGTCATCTCCATGCAGCAGCTGATACTAAAAGCAGAGATGCAGGAGCAGCCTGCCCTTCGTCACCAGCTGATAACAAAGGAGCAAGGTTCAGAGCCTGCCTGAGTCTCTGTCCAAAAAAGAATGTTCTCAGTTGTTCTCTGTCACAGACACTGTGTAGCCGTGTACAAATATTTACTTTGATTTCCTAAAAAGAAAACTAGCCGTAAAAAAATGCTTTTAGATTTCTCCTTAATTGTCTCTTAAAGACAATTACAGATCTTTCCCAATTCTTTAAATACTTGGTTAAATATTGATCCAATTCTCTTGCTGGGATAGGCTACTACAGGGGAGTATGCCCAGAGTGGGCCTGTGCTTAGTCCACCCATCCCCTTTTATTCTATAGGGAGAAACTTTGACCTGGACTTGGGGGTTCTAGGAGTATCACTCAACTAAGAAGTGGAATAGACCCCAACTTTCTAACTTCCAGCTTTTGACAGGGAGGAAATGCTTGATAACTTGCTATACAGCCATCATGAATCAGGGGCCTAGGGCAGAAGGAAATACCCAAGGAGAGAGGAAAGAGTCAGGGAGGGAATTAGTGAAGAGGAGGGTGAGTGAAGAAAGGAGAGATGGGAGGTTAGGGAAGCTGAGAGCTTCTTCAGTCTGTTTGTAAGGGCACAGGCAGGAAATCAATATGGCCGACGGTGTGACCCATCAGTCTTTCCTCCTCTGCTTATTCTTGCCTCCTAAGGAAGGCTGAACCTTTTGAGGTTCTCAGATTATTTAACAGCTAAGGATCAGTGAAAGGAGCATTCTGGAAGTGTCTGTAAAGGAGAACACAGGAATCCAAGAAGGGAAGAGTCAAGATTTGGAAGGCAGAGAAGTCAGGGAAGGAAGCTGACCAGAGGTAACATGGTCGCCACTGAGACTACTTGGAAAAGCTGAGAGCTATCTGAAGGGGGTTTGCTTTAAAGAAGGTTTGTGTATGAGACTATCCCTCTCCATCATCTTTCCACTAAGTGTTGAAAATACCTTGTCTACGACTGGCTTCCACTTTGAGGGATAATTAAAGAACTAGTCATTAATTCAGCAATGTGTAAAGATTGAGTAATGAGCTGCTGAGATGGTTCAGCAGGTAGAGAGGTTTGCCTCCAAGACTGAGGACCTGAGTTCAATCCCTGGAACCCCCTTGGTGGAAGGATAGACTTGTCTCCCCAAAGTTGTCCTTTGACCACAAGATTACCACAGGAACACATGTCCTGCCCCACATACACACAATTTAAAATAAGAATAAGGTGAGTTAATAGGTTAAAAAATAAAGAGATATTTTCATAGATAGCCAGACTGCATAAAAGTAGGAGGGCTGAACTTTCAATTTGGAAAATAAGGTTTAGGGTTGGCATGGTATGGAACATTGAGCGAAACTAATAAAGATTCTCCCGCAGCGAGAGCTAAACCAAGACCATAAGGCACATTTGTTACTGCAAAAAGAATGTTAGGCATGTAGCTGAGAGGTGAAGCTAACAGAAGATACTGCCCAAGACATTGCTCAGACCGTTTAGGTGCAGTGAGCTGGTAACAGAAGACCAAGGTTCAGAGCCTGCCTGTCTCAGGATCCCTGAAGCCTGAGTCCATTCCCAAAAGGGATGTTCTCAGTCGTTCTCAGTCTCGGACACTGTGCAGCCATGTACAAATATTTACTCTGGGTTCCTAAGAAGAAAACTGGCCGGGAAAAGCTTTTAGATACCCCCTGGACAATTACAGATCTTTCCCAATTCTTTAAATACTTGGTTAAATATTGATCCAACTGCCTTGCTGGGATTAGAGTTAAAGAGGTAATCTTGTGTGGGAGAGATGAGTGTATCCACCATTTTGGTAGGAAGTAAAGATGTATCTTTTGTGTGAAGAGGCAGTGCCGGGCCTAGATGTGTTTGATCTGCTACCCATGTCAAGCCGGGTGTATGAGCTTCCGTTTGCTGCTATAACAAACCAGCCCCAACCTAGGCAATGTCTGTGGGAGATGACTCACTTTGCTCATCAGAGCAGTGGCCTCCTCAGGGTAGCACTGGTCTCCTTAGTGCACTTACTCCTGCAGCCACAGAAGATTTGAAGTGACTTCCTGCCTTCCAGCTCAACTCTTCCTGGTTTGTAGAGAGATCCGCAAAGGTAACAGAGACTGCAGACTCCACATCCTGACAGCCAGGATCTCTTTTGGAGAGCAGATGTTAGTGACTGGCTGCCTAGTCCTCCCTCCCCACCACTGCTTCAAAACAAGAAAGCAGTAGTAACAGACCTTTCCAAGATAACTTTTCTATCACTTTTTCCAGGAGCTCCGTCAAGTTGGTGACTCCCCTGAATGTATAGATTAAGGGTTACACTTTTCTTTTTATCTTAACTTATTTACATTTCAAGTATTATCCCCTTACCCGGTTTCCCTGTCTCCTGGAAACCCCCTATCCCATCCCCTCTCCCCCTGCTCCTATGAGGGTGTTCCTCCACGCACCCACCCGCTCCTGCCTCCCCACCCTCAATTCCCCTACACTGGGGCATCTATTGAACCTTCATAGGACCAAGGACCTCTCCTCCCATTGATGCCTGACAAGGCCATCCTCTGCTACATATGCAGCCGGAGCCATGTGTCCTCCTTGGTTGGTGGCTTAGTGCCTGGGAGCTATGGGGAGACTGGTTGGTTGATATTGTTGTTCTTCCTATGGGGTTGCAAACCCCTTCACTTTTCTTTCTTTTTTTTTTTTTAAGAAAAGAATAGCTTTTATTTACTTATATATGTACACGCCTATGTGAATTTCTGTGTACCTCATACATGCAGAAACCTACAGAGATGAGAAAAAGGTATCAACTCCCCCGAAGCTGGAGTTACAGGAGGTTGTGACCCATCATGTGGATCCAGGTCTCGAGCAAGAGCAGTAAGTGCTCTAACCACTGGGAAACCTCCCCAGCTCCCCACATAAGCGTGTGTACTTATGTAAGCCAGAGCTCAGCACTAAGCATCTTCCTCACTTTCTCCTCGAGGACCTTACTCTTTTAGACAGGGTCTTCTTGAATCTGAGGCGCGCTCATTCATCTAGGATGACTAGCCAATGAGCTTCAGGTAGCATAGCCTGTCTGTATCTCTCCTGTGCTAGGATTCTGGGTACGTGCTGGCTTCTCACGTGGCTTCTGAAGATACAAATGCAGACTTTATAGAATGGGCTGTTTCCTCAAAATAGCTTTTTTATTACATCACAAAATTCTGCACGAGGGTCCCAGGCATTCATTCCTTTCTCTTTGTAGCTTCTGCTGAATTCTTTTGTTCTTTATCAATACATGATGGATGAAATGTTGTGCCCTTAACAGGAAGACACCAGATGCTGAACCTATCGCTTTCCATGTTGTGGGGGCACTAACAGAGACTATTAGGATGAAATAGGGCCCTGACTTTGTGTGATGGGCCTCCACCTAAGAAGAGACACAGACAGGAATGAATTAAAAGGGCACATCACAAAGGGGCCCTTAAGGTGGTTGTGGTGACTCAGGCCACCCATAGGATTTGCTGAAGGAGGAGGAGGTAGGAGGATCACAAAGGGGCCTTGAAAGCTAAGAGACCTTAGGAGAAAATATTCCAGACACCTTTGTCTTCAACTTTCAGAATAGTAGGAAAAAAAACCTCTACTGTCTAAGTCACCCAGTTTCAGCCACACTTTAGTTCTGCAGCCTTTGCAAATTAATATAAAAGGAGATGGGTCTTTGGGAAGCTACATTTCTATCTTCTTACAGCCCCCACCCGGCCCAGCCATATGTTTATGCCTCTATGCCTGGTTTCCTGACACTACCATATGACCTTTGTACCATCTCCTGGGTACTACAGATGTGTCCTACAAATGTGCTTCTTTCTAGAGTTTCCCTGAGACACAACCTTCAAAGCCAGACTTGAAGAAGGAATACTTCATACAGTTGGTGGAGGCTCAAGGAGGAATAAAACCAACTGGACTCTGTGCTTGGAAATGTGAAAGGCCATCAGAACAGACAGATGTTAGGAAGGCAAGCTTGGGAGGCCCACCGTCCGTTTGATTTCAAACACAAGGACCTGGTACAGATCCTAAGAAAATGCAGTGGTAAAGCGAGGTGCAACTCCACGCATCTGGAGGTTGGGAATGGGAGCAAGGTAGTCTTCATCTGAACACTGTGGGAAGCTTTGAAGACAGTAAGAACTTCTGGCCACCAGGGTGTGAAAGCTAAGCAGAAGGCACACAGGAGAGCAGCCTGGGGAGGGGGTGAGTTCTTTCTTTTAAAAGATTTTAAATTATGTACAGGTATATGGATACCTGGACCTGAGTCTCATGCTCATGAAGGCCAGAAGGGAGTGTCAGATACTCCTGGAGCTGGAGTTACAGCTGAGTATGAGCTGCCCTACATGGGTGCTGGAACTGAACTTTAGCCCTCTCCAAGAGCAGTGAAGGCCCGTAACCACTGAGCCATCCTCCTCGGTTCCCATTGCAAATTTTTTAGCTGCCTCATCCAATCTTCATTTTTACTCATTCATAAGTTGGGATTTTGTTTTGTTTTTGCTTTGTGTGTATGTGTGTATGAGCGCATGTGTGTATGCATTTTCCTGCGTTGGCAGGTACCCTTGGGTGCACACGTATATGGAGGCCAGAGGGCAACCTCAAGTGTCATTCCTCAGATGAATAACTCGTGTGTGTGTGTGTGTGTGTGTGTGTGTATGTGTGTGTGCGTGCGCGCAAAAGACAGGGTTTCTCCCTGGCCTGGAACTTATCAAGTAGAGTGTGCTAGCTGCCCAACAGACCCCAGGCTCCATCTGTCCCCTCCCCAGTGCTGGGGTTATAAGGGCAATGACACCACACCTGGCTCTTTCACGTAGGTTCTGAGGATTGACCTTACATCTTCATGACTGTAAGACAAGCATTTGACAGACTAAGCCCACCTCCCCGGGTCCTTGTTTTGATTTTGAACCATTATGGTACCAAGCTGCCTGGAGAGGCAATTAAGTTCCAGGGGACCTCACTATCCTCCTCCCTCAACCTCTCTGGTGCAAGGATCTGGGTGAGCATCCCAAGGCCCAACTGTATTTGTTCTCCTATTTATTGATGCTACTTCCTGCCAGGTACTAGGTCTACTGCACCTATGCTGTATCAGAGAGTGCTTACACCCTTATGAACGAAGGGATTGCCTGAAGCAAGGATGGAGACCGGAAAGAGAAAAGCAGGCCCGTCAGTGTGCCAAGGAGAGGGCAACAATCAGCCACGTCAGTAGCACAGAGGGCACCCTGGAAGTGGGAGGGGTGAGGTTTCCAACGTGTTTGCCAGGATAAATTAGGCCAGGTTCAGAATGAATACAAAGGTAAAGTGTTGCCTGCTGGGTGTGGCTGGGAAAATGACTTAGCTGTGAAAGGGTTCACTGTGCAAGCATGAGGAGCTGAGTTCAAACCCAGTCTCCTCAACTTAGAAAGTGGTAAGGAGTGATGGGGTATCCCTTAGGGCTAGGAAGGTGAAGGCAAAAAAGATCCTAAGAGTTTGTTAGCTAGCTGGCCAGTCTAGCTAAATCAGTGAGCCCAGGTTCAGTGACAGATCCTATTGCCCACCCCTCAAAAAGGTGGAAAAATGCCTTCAGCCTCTATTTGTACACATGTGTGCAAGTATACACACATAGGCATGAGTAAATACACACACACACACCAATACCAGAAACCTAACTGGACCTTTTCTTTTTACTAACTTGATTTAGAACCATCTTATCTACTAGGGAGACTAATATCCCTCTCAGAATGAGGGAGCTAGGAGTCCAGAGCCCAGTCCCCTTAGATTTCCTTCTCATCCATGCGAAAACCTGAGAAAGAACTCCAGGAGGTCTTCCAAAGCTGAGGTAGGCCTGGGGAACTCCTAGGTGAAGATGTCTACTGGAGAGGGTAAGGTGTGACGGCTCCGCCAGAGGCCTTTGCTTGTCGAAATGAGATAGCCAGGTTGTTGGCACATCTTGGACTCAACCAACAAAGGCAAGGACAACATCACAGCCAACCCTAGCAGACAGACTCAGAGTGCTCAGGGTGCACACAGAGCAACCAGAGAGACATGGTGTTCTTCACTCTTTCAGCTTAGAGGAATTAGCAGTGCGTTACACTCAGAGAAGGCCAAAGACAGGCTTCCTGCAGCACTGAGGGACCTGTACCGTGAACTGTGCTACGTGTTGGAAAATCTCCAGTGATGAACATGGTAATTAGCAGAAAGTGGAGAAGTGCTTTCGCATGAGAGAATTTGAAAGGAGAGAAAGGCCAGCTGACTCTGAATTCACACGCTGACTCACTGTGACCCAGCCCTGCTTTTGTGTGCTTTGCTCTCTTGTGCAGCCCGCAAAGAATGCTATGCACGTCTTGCGACGGGTGCCCGGTGACCGTGTGCCAACAGGCTGACTCACCTCCCATGCTGCTGACATTCACCAGCCTGCCCTTGGACTTTCTAAGCAGAGGCAGAAACGCCTTGGTGACCTCAACTGCTCCGAAGAAGTTCACGGCCATGCATTTTCTGAAGAAGGTCATGGGAAGGAGTTCCGCATCGATTGGGAAATGTAAAACCCCAGCATTGTTGACCACGGCCCATAGTCCTGGGGACAAACAAAAAAACCAACAAAACAAAAACAGCTGTGAGGATGGGAGAAACTAGAGCACGTGGATAGTTTCACACGCTGAGTTCTGGAGCCACCAGCACTCTTTGAAAAGTAGATTTCAGGTAAAATTCAAACTTTCCAAACTTGGTTTCTTCCATTTTTTGGTTTGGTTTGGTTTGGTTTGGTTTGGTTTGAGACAGGGTTTCTCTGTGTAGCCCTGGCTATCCTGGAACTCACTCTGTCGACCAGGCTGTCCTTGAACTCAGAAATTCACCTGCCTCTGCCTCCTAAGTGCTGGGATTAAAGGTGTGCGCCACCACTGCCCAGATGGTCTCTTCCTACATACTCAAACCACCCCCACAGAGAAGCAACCCGAGGAGAACAAATACACATAATATTAAACAATGATTTTGGAGATCCCGTATTTTAAAGTTTGTTTATTCTGTGTGGGAGAGAAGAGCACGCATGCCCCAGTGTGCATGTCCAGGTCAGAGGACATCTAATAGAAGTTTATTCTTCCCTTCTACCATGTAGATGGTATCGACTGCATCTAGATCATCAGACTTGGCTGCAGCCTCCATTACTCATGGAGATGACCTGCCAGCCCAGGCCTCCCTTTACCTAGTAGCCCTTTCCTATAGGAAGAAAGCTGGGGAGTCACTATTTATGGAAACAACAGGGACCGTGGGATGAGAGTCATAGAGTCATAGCATTCCAGGTCTTAAAACAGCAGTTCTTAACTTGCGGGTCTTATCTCCTACAGGATTGCCTATCGGACGTCCTGTTTATCAGACTTCTTGCATTCTGATTCATAATGGTAGCAAAAGTACAGCTAGGAAGTCACAATGAGATGATTACATGGTTAGGGGTTACCACCACATGAGGAGCCGTGTTAAAATGTCCCAGCATTGGGGTGATTGAGAACCACTGTCTTAAAGTTTCAAAGCCTACTTCCTCCTCCAAGGAGTATGTAAAGACATCATTAGTACACTTCAGGATGAGACGCCTACAGCCTTCTCTCATCTCTAAAAGCCTAGCAATGAGGAGGAAAGTCCGAACAGCAGGGTGACTGTGATGTCCTAACACCATGAGCTCTCCTTCCTGGCTTGGACAGTGTGCTGCCTTGATGAACATCCAGAATCACAGCACAGCTGGTTCAGACACACTCCTGGCCCAACTACTGGAAATTTTGAGTGGTCAGGAAGTGGGATCTGAGCATCTGCCTTTCTAAGTCCCAAGAGATGTGATGCTAGAGTTCTGAACCCTCCTTGGTGGACCCTTGCCCCCAGAAGTGCTATTTAGTCCTCTAGGTTCATCAGGATACTGTGTCTTCTGGATCAAACTGCTTCCTAGCCTGTTTGATCAACCTGTGGTTGGGAAAAGGGAAGGACCCGAAGACGAGCAGTGGCTAAATGTTGCCAAGAGTACAGTTGGGAACTTGTACTCTTAAGGAAAGGGTGGGGAAGAATGAATACAGTAGTTCTAAGGCAGGCAAGGCAGAAGATAGTGTGTTATTTATACCTCCCCTCTTATAACAATGCACTCAGAAGCCTAGATTCTTTTTTTTTTTTTTTTTTTTTTGGTGGTATTGGGACTGGGGGTTCAAGACAGGATTTCTCTGTATAGCTCTGGTTGTCCTGGAACTCACTCTGTAGACCAGGCTGGCCTCGAACTCAGAAATCCACCTGTCTCTGCCTCCCAGGTGCTGGGATTACAGGCATGCGCCACCACCGCCCGGCGGTTGGCTAAGTTATAGAACCATTTCAGTACTGCACATGATCCTTCCCATAATGCACCTGACATTTAACCACAGTACACCCAATTGTGCTTAGGCATAAGGTGATAAATAGGGGATTCTCCCTAAAAGGTTACTACATCCGCACCCTATACCAGTTTGGGCTGAATCAGCCCTTCTTTATACCTGGATGTGTTGGAATATGTGTGAATAGAATATTCACAGAGAAACCCTGTCTCAAAAAAAACCAAAACAAACAAACCAACCAACAAACAAAAACTTAGCCAACCAATCAAAATAGAGAAGCACCCAAATCACCCTATTTAGTAACCAACGCTTCCTAGGGCCA
The DNA here is from genome assembly GCF_947179515.1 of Apodemus sylvaticus. Lineage (NCBI taxonomy): Eukaryota > Metazoa > Chordata > Mammalia > Rodentia > Muridae > Apodemus > Apodemus sylvaticus. The sequence goes on from NC_067492.1 coordinate 11,719,162, forward strand.
TTTAGTAACCAAGCCATAGCCTAGGGCATGTGAATACTTTCAGTCAGTCTTGTCAGCGCACCCCTCTGACACCTGAGCTATCACTCTGTTCCCAACAAAATTAGTTTGACTCTCTGAAAATCCGGTTGAGCTTTTATTTTCAATTCTTTGGATAAGGGCCCGGAAATACCCAAGCCAGATCCTGCACCCCAGTAACTGACCCCATAGGGATTTGAAGAGTGGGGTTCTGGAGAACAGGTGGAACCTGAGAGCAGCAGGGGTGATGGGATCTGGGGGTGTTGAGCTAGACAGACTTAAACAGGCCCTCTAGGTCCATGGAATGCCAGCATGTTGAGGGAAGTAGATCTCAAAGTGAGGTTCACTCCTCACCCACAGCAGCAGCTCAGAACTCGTTAGGCATGTACACTTGGAGGCTAGGGATGTGGCTGGGTGGGTAGAGTGCTCAGTTAGCATCCTCGAAGCCCTGGACTCAGTCCTCAGCACTTCATAAACCAGATAGAGGGGTGTACACGTATAATCCCAATACTTGGGAGGTGGAGGCAGGAGGATCAGAAATCCAATCCCATCCTTGTCTATACCGAAAGTCTGAGGCCAGTCTGGGGTACAAAAGACCACACAACAAAATGAAACCAAGAAAGAAGAGAGAAAGAAAGAGAGGCAGAGACAGAGAGACAGAGACAAACAGAGACAGAGATTATTTGTTTATGTGTGTCTGAGAGAGAAAGAGAAGGACAGAGAGGCAGAGACAGACAGAGGCCAGGGAGGAGGGAGGGATGGAGGAAGGGAAGGAGGGTTTGTACACCTTGTGAAAGGAGTATCAGACTCCCTGGAACTGGAGTTACAACTGGCTTTGTGCCACTGTGTGTGCTGGAAACCATTTCCAGGGCATCTGGAAGAGCAGCGAGTGCTCTCAACCACCGGGCCCATCTCTCCAGACCCAGGCTTTAATTTTTAAGGAGTCTTGCAGTTTTAAAAGCAAGCATCTTGGTACCGGGCTGAAAGGTCAGTTTCCACATTTAAAGATGGTCAAAGCAAGGAAATCATACTTTAGTTGCCTCTGGTGACTCTTGGCTGTGATCTCAGTACTCTGGAGGCAGGAGGATTGTGAATTTGAGGCCAGCATAAGGTGCATAGTAAGATACTATCTCCCAAAACCTCTTTTGACTCTTTATAAGGACTCAGATGCATACTTCCTTGCTGTGGCCTATAGCGATTCACTTTCTTTGTCTTCCTTCTGTTTCTCCTGATTTCTTTTTTCACTCTATTGGAAATATCTTTTTTCCCCTCACATACTGTATCCTGATTACAATTTCCCTTCCCCCTTCTCCTCCCAGTTCCTTCCGTCTTCTCGTCCCATCCAAATCCACTCCTTTTCTGTCTCTCATTAGAAAACAGACTCTAAGGGATAATAATAATAAAATAAAACAAAATATAATAAAGTAATACAAAGAGAAAACAAAGAAACTGACACATTCGAATTGGCAAAAACAGACAGAAGGAAAAGAGCCCAAGAGAAGGCATAGAAATGGAGACCCAGGTGTGCACACACCCAGGACTCCCAGAAAACACTAAACCAGAAGCTGTCATATATCAAGAAAGGAGCTGGTGTAGACCTGTGCAGGCCCTGTGCATGCTGCCCCAGTGTCTGTGAGTCCATATGACCTTTGCTCATGCTGATTGAGAGGGCCTTGTTTTCCCGGTGTCCTCCCCTCTGCCCTCCATTACACTCTTTCTGCCTTCTCTTCCAGGGTTCCCTGAGCCTGAAGGAAGGGATTTGTTAGTGACATCTTGATTAGGACTGAGTATACAACGGTCTCTCACTCTCTGCATAACGTCTGTCTGTGGGTCTCTGTGTTCCTTCCCGTCTGTGGCAGGAGGAAGTTTCTCTGATGATGGCTGAGCAAGGTACTGACTGGTCTATGAACACAGCTGAATGTCATTAGGAGTCATTTCAATGCACTTTCTGTAGCCTGACTCAGACCTGCAGAAACTTTCCATTAGTAAGCTGTTAACCTCTGCATCTGCTATGTTAACTTTCCACAGTTCCAAAGCGTATTCAAAATCAGTGTTGTAGTCTGAAAGTGGGGAGCATATTCCCACAGTGCCTGTCTGGTGGCAGAGACAAGGTGGTTACAGCCAGGCTGCGCATGAGGGCCACGTACGCTTCAGTGAGGTCCAAGAGGAAGGACTGGCCGTCAAGAGCAGACATTCCATCCTTAGGAATTTAAATACCGCCCTAAAGAAATGACAGCAGGCTCAAAAATCCTGGCATCTCTTTTGCCATATCACTGAAAGATGGTCCTAAGTTGAAACCAAACTGGGTCACAGAAAATAAAGTGATGTTTCTTGTGAGGCAGAGTTTGCCATCACAGGCAGGCACCAAAGACTGTGAGCACTTAGCCAGGAGGAAGCCTGCTCACACAGAGAAAGCGGCTGTTAAGACAGAGATGAGTATAGTGCCATTCTGCCTGATGTGGTGGACATTGGGTCAGTCAACATGAAGGTTGAGAATGTTCTAGAACAGGCATCGTCTGACTTTTTTTTTCTGTAGAGAGCTCTGATGGTCTGGATGTGAACTGTTGTCCCTCAGAGGACTCATTTGGTTCCCCAGTGCGACAGTTAGAGGTGGGTCTTTGCAGAAGTGATTGGATCATGAGGTGGGGTCTGACTAACCAACTCATGGGTTAATAACTGAATGGGTTACTAGGGGCACAGTGGGCACTGTGGAAGCTGTGGCCTTGTTAGAAGTGATCCTCTCTCTCTCTCTCTCTCTCTCTCTCTCTCTCTCTCTCTCTCTCTCTCCCCTTCCCTCTCTCCCTCCCCTTTCCCTCCCTATTTTCCCTTCCCATCCACCATAAAGCGTCCACCTTTGGCCTGCTTTATGCTCCTGCCAGGGTACCCAGCCTCCAGCCTTATCACAGCCCAGCAGCCATAAAACCATGAACCCAATAAATCTTCCCTTAAACTGTTCCTATCTGGCACTTGCCACAGTGACAAAGCACAGAGGATAAAGGCCAAACACTTTACCTCTTGCAAGTCCTTGGCCTTCGCCTCTGCCATCACGGCACAAGCAAGGGCAGAGGCACAGACTGTGGAAAAGCAAAAGGGAGAGACCATGTCCATGTGAACTTCTACTCATGGACCCTGGTGTTGGAATGTAATTTTCACGTTCAAAGACCATTCTTCATTCATGGGTCAATGGGCCAACCAAAGCAGGCGACACCTCATGATGACAGCCTCCATTGTCTCTTTGTGTCTGGAGGTCCCATCTTCTGGATCTTTATAAAATATGTAATAGGTGACTGGGGACTATTGTGCCATCAACAGAACTTATTGCTAATACCTAACCATGTCCTGATACCTTTAACCTACCAGAGAATTCTAAACTGGCCAATAAGCCCATCACACTTGTGGGTCTTGGCTTGGTACTAATTAACATCAGCTAGCAGTAATCAATAGGTTAGCAGGAAGTCAATGATATGCTGTGTAGGAATACAACATGGTCACCAGTCCTCCAGGGGATCTGCTGGTTTATCTACAGGTTCTAGATGGTTCTTTTGTGGTGATCCTGTGACTCCGTTTCTCCTTAAGACGAAAGTTGGAGAAACCTGGAGTGTGCAGGCAGGTGGGCTGCTTGTTCTGGCCCAGGGGACAGCTGCCTCTCAGGATGCTAACTGTAAAAATGACAGGAACTCACGACATGAAAACTGAGCTCCTGCATCCCTGCGTGCCTGGGTACCACTACAGCATTTCTGTGTCTAGAAATCATTGCTCCATCACTACAGATGGTCAGTGCTGTCCTGCTGGATCTCACAAAAAGATTCCGCATCCAATGTCTCCTTCTATCAGGCATTATTAAGTCAGACTTAATCAGTGGCACGTGAGGCCTATTGTATGGTCAAAGATTAGGCTGAGAAAATGTTCTAAAATATGCTGACTCGAGAGCTGGAGAGATGGCTCAGGGAACTAGAATTTGGTTCCAAGCACCCAGGCCAGGAGGTTCACAACTGCCTGAAACTCCAGCTCCAAGAGACGCCCTCTTATGACCTCTGTGGTTCTCTCCTCTCTCTCCCCCGTCTCTGTCTGTCTGTCTCTCTCTCTCTGTGTGTCTCTGTCTCTGTCTCGCTGTCTGTCTGTCTCTCTCTCTCTTTCTCTCTCTCTCTCTCACACACACACATACACACACTTTTCATAAAAAGAAAGTGCACCATGCTCTACTGGTTGAGAAATAATTCCAAAATAACTAACAGTTTGTTTCTTCCTATCTCATTTTTGCAGCAGTTCTCATGTGGGCCGTGACCCGTTTCACAGGGATCACATATCAGATATTTACATTAAGATTCATAACAGTATCGAAATTACAGTTATGAAGTTGCAAAGAAAATAATTTTATGGTGGCGGTAGTGGGGCTGTTACCACAACAGAAAGAACTGTATTAAAGGGTCACAGCATTGGGGAGGTTGAGAACCACTGCATTTATGAGTAAGTACACGCTGTTCTAAATGTTGAATTGGGGTAAAGAGGGGCCTTTCCTGAGCACCTCCTGCCTTGTTCCAGACACTTCTACTTTCTTTCTATAATAATCCTTAAGCTACAAAACAAGGCTGGCATTGAGGGGAAGATAACAAGGTCAGCTCTGAACACGGTGAGACTGAACCTCTGGGATATGAGTGGAAATGCTTGGAAGACAATTCTGTGTGTTTAGGTCCAGATATAAGGAAGAATTTGCCAGGCGGGCTGCACGGCTTTGGAAGGTATTAGTGTAAATTAGTTTTTCAACCCTGACCAAACATTAACATCCCCTGGGGAGCTTTAAAAACTAAAAGCTGCTGATGGGGCTGGGGACATAGTGTGCCAGCTAAGCTGCCTGGTGCACATGCAGAAGGACCTGCCTTTGGGTCTCCAATCCCCCACAAAGGCTGTGCTATAATGACAGCACTAAGGGGTTAGCCACCGAGAAAGAGAGGGACCCCAGGGTCTTACTAGCCAACCACACTGGCCAAAACGACAAACTCCGTGTCAAAACCACGAGATGGAGTGTGATAGAAGACACCTGACGTTGACCTCTGACCTCCTGAAAGTCCAGAAGGGATTCACGTTTGTTTAACCCTTTGATGGCACCGTCTTAAATATCTAAATCAGTTCTTCAACGAGGAAGTTCTTACTTTCATCTCATGTCGGGTTCCGCAGGGTTTGTGCCACGCTCCGCGGGCTCAAACGTGGATTTTATCTAACGAGGGGGGACATAAAGCCCTCGGTATAAGAAGGATAGAGCAGTCTGACCCCCGAGTCAGAGAGTGAATAGCTGCAGATGGAGCCAATTGTTAAGATGCTGATTTGATGGGGAGATGGAGAAAGAGACCTATCCTGGAAGCAGAGGTAACAAAGAGAAGGCTGGGGACCCCAAATTTGAGCAGGGGTGTCCTTTTGGAACAGCCCAGGGAAGAGAAGGTCTTTGCTTTGCAGGATGATAGTGGTAGCTTTGACCAGAGCAGGTGAGGAGGTGCAGCGAGAACCAACATTTGTGCATGAAGAGGTGGAAACAGAGACTTGGCCTCAGAGACTTGGCCACCCATGGAGACGAGATGTAGAACCTAAAGGAGGCGCACGGCCTTGGCTGTGTGGTTAGCTGGGAAAGACTAAGGCATGCTGGTATTGCTGGAGGAAGTCAAAGCTCAGGGGATGGGAGGGTGGGGAGAGAGTGACCAAGAACAAACAGGAGAGAAGGTGGGACAGCACCGCAAGCGGGCGGGAGGATGGTTCAGTCCGTAAAGCTTGCCTAGCAAGCATGAGGACCTGAGTTCAATCCCCCAGAATCCACCTCTTCAAAAGCCTGTCACCAGTGGCACACCCTTGGAATCCCTGCCTGGGCGAGAGGCAGATAAATCCCTGGCATTTGCTGGTCAGCCAATGTTGCCTAACTGCTGAGCTCAAAAGACAAGATGGGTGGTACATTTCAAGCAACAAAGGTTGTCTTCCGGCCTACATGTGCGCACATGCATGTGCACCCTTGTACACATGGGTTCTGTACACTCTGTGAAGAGGGGACCTAAGTCTGAGTCGCTCCAAACACCTTTGTGTCTTACAGGCTTTGGCACGTGGCAGGGGCTCAATATAAGTGTTCTCTGACTCGGTCAGCAGCCACGGTCATCGGAGGCTGCGACAAGAGATGGACCTTGGTGAGTGGTGCGAGGAGGACTCAAAGAGGTTGGTACCTTTGTCCTGAATCTTCTCTGTGACTTTGCTGTGAGCATCTTCTATCTGCTCTGGCTTGGTGACATCCATCTGGAGCACCGAAAGGCGCTCAGAGCAGTTTTTTCTCAATTCCTCTGCTCCCGGGCCTTCTTTATCCAGCACTCCAGCGAACACCGTGAAACCCAGCTTGTCCAGGTGCTTGGCCAGAGCATGACCGAAACCGGAATCGGCACCTGCAAGAGTCGAGACAATAGGGTGAGCTCAAACCAATGCAATAGGCAGAATTGCTTCACGAGGATGGTGTCACGTGATGTTTATGATAGTCTCGGCTCCCTGAAGAGAGGGAGCCTGGGAAATTTTTTTTGTTGGCTGTTAGGAAATAGCTGGGGATGTTAAGGCAAACAACTAACTCTGTGTAAGGAAAGAAGAGATGTTGGTAGAAAATTTAGTGAGCATACACAAAAAGGGAAAAGAGGCCGGAGGATGGGGGCTCAGGGGTGACTGACAAAAAATGAATGTGGCAGGGAAAACCATTCATTATGTATATGTGTATGTGTTGTGTGTATGTGTCTGTATATGTATACAGACACATGTATGTGTTGTATATATGTATGAGTATGCATGTATATATGCACATATATATATGTATATATACATGCATATTCATACATACAAGCTAGGTAAAGGAGTTCAACGTGTTGACCTTGCCCATATGTTCTCAGGGCAGAGAATGACCTTGAAGGTGGCATCCTCATAGACAATGCTTTGGACCATAAGCTTGGGGCTTACCTAGACCGGGAAAGGTCCCAGGGAGAGCCCAGCCTTGAGTAGGAGTGAGTTACAAACTGTGAAGACACCACCACAAACTCTCCTTAAGGCCTAGGATCCTGGAAATGAGGCAGGGGGGAGAAATCCTCCTGCCCCTCCCACCTGGGAAGTGACTCACGACTGTGACAGTCCTTCCAGCTGGCCATGGTGTCCCAGAGCTATGACTGTAGTTTCTTGGAAGGCTGAGACAGGAAGATTGCAAATCCAAGGCCTGCCTGGGTGACTCACTGTCTCAAAATAAGATATTGAAAAATTAAAAGTAAATTTTAATTTTGGGGGAAATGGTTGGGGAGACAGGCTCGTGGCAGAGCCCCTGTCTAGCTGGTGGACACTAGGAAAAGTAAATCTCAGTCGGGAAGCATCCTCCATCACACTGGCCCACGAGCATGCCTGTGGGGCATTTTCTTCATTGATTAATGTGGGAGGACCCAAACCACTGTGGGTAGTGTCACTTTTGCACACAGGGTTCTGAGTTAGATAGAAAAGCGGGTTGAGCAAGATGGAGGGAGTAAGCAAGTCAATGAGCAGGGTAACTCCATAACCTTTACTTCAGTTCCTGCTCCAGGGTCCTGTATCGAGTTCTTGCCCTGACTCCCTTTATGGGGAACTGTGACCCGGAAGTATAAACCAAGTAAATCCTTTCTTCCCCAAGTTCCTTTTGTCAGTGTGAAAAAAAAGCCAACTATGATAACCCAGTAGCCCCTTCCCAAAACTAAGGAATCCCCTTCCCCATACAGATCAGATGAAACTCATGAAGGCCTTGTTCACCTAGGATAAAGTCAGACCGGGAGCCTCTGAATCCCTTCTGTGCCTCATCATTGATTAACTGACATGTTTGTCCCGCTGATAATCTGCAGCAAAGTATACCCAACTTTAGCAAAGGTTTTGCCCTTTCTTTGGGTCCTGATGTACACTTCCTCTGAGCCATGAGGTCACCCTTCACAACCCATCCTTGAGACACGTGCAGGCCATCTGAATAGAGTGTGCTCCCTTCTACAGCTGTCCCTGCCTGGTCTAGGTGTCCTTTGCAATAGCCACGCAGAATGGCCTCTCCTATGTATAAAGGTTCCTTTGGATTGGCCACTGCATTTTAAAAAAAAATTGTGGTCATGTATGTCATAGCTTGCATGTGGAGGTCAAGAGACCACTTTGTAGAGTCCCCCTTCTGCCTTCACTCAGGTTGCTGGGTTTGAACTGGGGGTTCCTGGCTTTCACTGCAAACACCTTTACCCACTGAGCCGTCTTAGTTAGCCAGCTGGCCAGTGAATCACTAAAGCCTCTGTTTGCGAGAGACCACTATGCTCAGCTGTGATGAAGTTTAGCATTGAGACCAGGCGCTCACCTGCCTTTCCCTCCCGTCTGTGTGGGCTTCTCAGTGGAAGCTTCCAGATCTGCAGAATGGGCCTAACAGAGAGGTTGAATAGACGAATGTCTGTGACGTGCTTGAACAGTGCTGAGTTTAAGATCTGGAAGTCCATTTTAAAAATAAGTTGGGCTGAGCCACATTGTGGTGGCACATGCCTTTAATCCCAGCACTCCAAAGGCAGAGGCAGGGGGATCTCTGTGAGTTCAAGGCCACCCTGGCCTACAGAGTGAGTTCCAGAGCAGCCAGAGCTACCCGACTCCTTACAGACAGAGAAACCCTGTCTCTAAACACAAAACAAAAAGTTGAATATAGTGCCATAAAACTGTGGCCTGAGCTGAGTCAGGAGGATTTCTATGAGTTCCAGGCCAGTCTTTGGTTACATAATGAGTCTCAGGCTGACCTGAGCTACAGAGAAAGGTCAAATGCCTGCTATTACAAAGAACTACAGCCAACTAAGGGACTCTGAGAGCAAGAGAAATCGCCTTCCCTGGGATGAGCACAGCCAATGTTATCCAGGACCAAAGGCTTAACCTTGAAGGCAGAGACATACAAGTAACATTCACAGAGTGAGGAGGCTGTACTTAGGTACTTAGAAACGTACATACATACATACATACATACAACAGCAATTAAAGCAAAACAAGCCATAAACTTGAAAGAGAACAAGAAGGGTTCATGGGAGGGTGTGGACTGAGGAGGAAAAGAAGGGGAAATGTAGTTCTATTATGTACTGGCTGCTTTTGTGTCAACGTGACACAAGCTAGAGTCATCAAAGAGGAAAGAACCTCCCTTGAGGAAATGCCTCCATGAGATCCAGCTGTAAGGCATTTTCTCAATTAGTGATCAGTGAGGGGGGAGGGCCCAGCCCTGTGGGTGGTGCCATCCCTGGGCTGGTGGTCCTGGGTTCTGTGAGAAAGCAGGCTGAGCAAGCCATTGGGGAGCAAGTCAGTGAGCAACACCCCTCTGTGGCCTCTGCATCAGCTCCTGCCTCCAGGGTCCTGCCCTGGGTGAGTTCCTGTCCTGACTTCCTTTAATAATGAACAGTGATGTGGAAGTGTGAGCCTTTCCTCCCTGACTTGCTTTTTTGGTCATTGCAGCAATAGAACCCTAAGACATATTAACAATCTCAGAGAAGAAGTAAAGGGTTTTTAAAAACACAAATAATACAAACCAGCTGAAAAATAAATAGATAATGCAAAAGCAGGTTTGATCCAAAAATAAAATTAAAATGGTGCCATGTCCTCTGTTGGGCTTTCAAGTCTTCATGTGCAGCGTTGGCCAATGGAGACTTCACCTCTAGTGCCAGGCACTCTGAGCATCATGGGTAAAAATCATTGTCCGACTCTGTCATGCACAGATGAACCTCGTGGAGAATATACCAGGCCATCTGGAGCCTCCACTTTCTTGCAGGGAAAGTAGGGTTCTAGTCAGCCCTCTCCTAGGCTGCCCTGAGCAATCAGGGGCCCAGTGCTGCTCAGAAGTCCTACCATGTCATACATGGCATGCTCTGGCCCTCACAGTAGCGGAGACAGGCTGTGCTGGCCCTCACAGCGATAGAGCACTGATTCTCATCTGTGTGACCTCCCAGAAGTCAGGCAGAGGTCAGCAGACCTTAGGAAAGCAGGAAGCTGGGAAGCTGAGATGAGATAACCTCTCTCTGCCCCTGAGTCAAGCCAGTCCAGGAAGGCCAAAGGTTTCCTCAGAGCTGTGTGCAGTGGGGCAGCACCTCAGAGCAGTCTTTCCTAAGCAAGATTTCAGCATGATTACCAGGTGCCAGTGGGCATCCCTGACAGTCATCCTGGATGTGACAACAGTATTACAGAGGAGGAAACTGAGGCAAGGAAGGTTCACTCTCTCATCAAAGGACAGCAGAGGTAGTCTAGATGCAGGTATACGACCTGGGGAATGAAATTCTCAAGTCGTTCACAGCAAAGATCTGAGCACACATGGCGCAGACTGACTGGCCAGTGGAATACGGGTGCCTGAACAGTGAGGAGGAGGCCTTTTGTTGTTGTTTTTGTTTAATTAAACTGGATTACACGGGGACATTTCATGTAAGTATATGATGGTCTTTGACCATAACCCTCCCGTTTTCCTTTACCTTCTCTTTTTACCCTTCTAGAGTCTCATTGGTCACCTTTGTTCCCTAGGTAATTCCACGGCTACTTCCATGTTGTTTGTACATATATGATCTTATAAAACCTAGGACGTGCAAATGAGAGAAAGCTCATGATTTCGCCCCTCTCGTGCTTTGTCTGTGCGCATGCGCAAGATCGAGCACATGCGCACATGAAGGCCAGAGGTTAATGACAACGGTCTTTCCCAATCAGTGCCCTCCTTGTTTATTTTCAGAGACAGAGTCTCTCTCTGAACCTAGAGCTCACCAGGTTGGACAGACTGGCTGGCCAGCAAGCCCCTAAAAAACTCCCTGTCTCCACCTCTCCCGTGCTGACTGTTGCACCCAGCTTTTGATGAGCACTGGCTCAGCCATGAACCCCTGCCCCCTCCCAGTCCCAGTATTTGTCTTTCTGAATTTAACTTCCTTTTTTTGTTTGTTTTTGGTTTTTTTCCCCCTAGACAGGGTTTCTCTGTGTAGCCCTGGCTGTCCTGGAACTCACTTTGTAGACCAGGCTGGCCTCGAACTCAAAAATCCACCGGTCTCTGCCTCCCAAGTGCTGGGATTATAGGCATGCGCCACCACAGCCCGGCTTTTTCTGAATCTAATTTAACATGCCCAGAGTATCTCCAGTCATATCCATGTTCCTGCTAATGAAATAATGTCCTTCTTTATGGCTGAAAAGTTCCCATTGTGTGTGCATCACATCTTCCTCATCCAGTCCACTGCTGTTGGACACCTAGATTGTTTCCATAACTTAGCTACTGTGAATAGTGGAATTCTCAGCATTGTTGACCATGCCTGGCTCATAAGGAACTCAGCAGACCAACAGCTCAGCAGACCAGGTGAATGAGGTGGCCACCTCAGCAGAGGGCCAGGAAAGTCGGAGGTCCAGGTGATACTCTTTGCAATGCTTCTGTCAATAGTGACTTAGACATCCATCACCTCAGAACAAACACTGAGTGCTGGAGTCCCTTTGGGATCAGAGTCGAGTAAATCCAATACAGCCCTTAAGTGTAAAAATCATCATGAAAAGCCATCATTACGAAGCTAGGTAGGGTGGGGTGGGGTGGGGAACAGCTATAGACCCCAGAGGCAGAAGGCAAGAGGTCGCAGCAAGTTCTAGACCAACCAGTGCAACTTAACAGGATTCCCGTCTCGAAGGAAGAAAGGAAAGAAGGGAGAGGGGGAGAGACAGAAAGAGAGGGAGAAGGGGAAGGAAAAGGAGAGGAGAGGAAGGGGAGGGGGGAGAAGGGAAGGGAGAAGAGAAAAACTGGCATGCCTGAGGGAAGCATGTAAATTGTCAGGAATCTTTAAGAGTTAGGAGTTGTATGGTGAAAGATCTGGTGGCTCAGACCTGTTACCCCAGCTACTGTAGAGACTAGGGCAGGAAGATGGAAATACCAGACCTACCGGGGTGTAGAGCCAGCTCAACACAAGCTTGGGCAACTCAGTGAGAATCTGTCTAAAATGGAAGGAAGGAGGGAGGGAGGTAAGGAGAGAGGGAGAAAAGGAAGGAGGGAGGGAGGGAGACTGAGGCTACAGCTCAGCGGTAGAGCACATGCCTAGAATGCCCAAGGCCCTAGATTTAATGCCCAGAACAGGGAAGAAAGGTGGTGGGGGAGAGGGCTTTGTGTAAACCTTTACAAGCAGGTAGTGTCAATCACCTAAGATGAACCAGCCCCAATGTGACTTCCCGATCCTGGGTGTCTCCTTCTTAGACGTCTCAGCTTTCTGCTTTTTTTACTATAACTTTAAATTCCCTTAAAATGTAACACTTAAATTCCCTACATGATCAAATAGACTGTGTGCATCTATGAAATCCTCAATGAATTAATAAAAATACTTTAGTCATAAAAATATCCTACACTCTAGCTTCATTGGTGCAATTGAGATAAAGTTGTAGTCTGTGTGTATGTCTTGTTTATGACACCAGATATCTCCTGAAATAATGTGTTAATTATGAACTAAGCTCTAGTGGTGGAAAACAATGCCTCAGAAAGCCTCCGTGTGCAGTTTCCTCATTAGCTCACTGTTCTCCAAAGAGCTTGTAAGAGTCAAAGGTGGCCACATACACATATATACACCACACACACTTAACACTTACTCACAAGCAAGCACAGATACATATACACACATGCTTACATGCATACATACACAAATATACAAGCTCACACACAGACAATACATACATGCTTACACACATACACATGCTCACATACATATACTACACACCACACACATATACACACACTCACACACATACACCATACACACATGCTCTTGCATGTGCACAAATATACACATTCACACATACTCACACACAATACACCAAACACACATACTGTACCCACTCACACACAGACACAGGCACATACACACATCACATATACATACACCACACATATATACACACACTCACACATATATACATACAGATACACATGCTCACACACAGACGCATCCACACACATGCTCTCACATCCACACCTGAAACACATCCACACACATGCTCATACATACACATACCACACACACATACACACACATACACTCACACACACATATGCACATGCTCTCTCACTCACATATAACCACACACCTATACACACTCATACACATATATAGGCACACTCACACACAGATACACATATATATACATGCTCTGATACATACATAAATACACACACTCACACACACACACACACACAGATCTGTTATGCTCCACCTTCCATTTTGAAGTAACTTTCATATGTTCCTTATTTGTCTCACATGCTCTCCGCATGCCTTGACATGGTGTCATTTGTCATCAGGATAGTGAAAAGTTTTAGCCCCGTCTTTGTTCTATAACATACATACTCAGCTCATTCACACAGTCCAAGGTTTTTTCTATTTAGGTTGCAAATTAAAGGATGTGGCCAACACTCTTCCCAGCCCTGACTTACTTTACTTTATAGCTTTAAAAAGACTTTAATGAAAACATAATTACATCGCCTTCTCCTTCCTCTTCCTCCCTCCAGCAGCCTCTCCCGTCCCTTCCCTCCAACTCCTTCCAAGTTTGCCCTCCCTCTCAGGGATCAGCCCCTAATTATCTGTCCAATGCCAAATGGCCACATACCAGTTTTTATTAGGTCTTTGAGAATTTTGTATGATTTTGGTCCTGTTCACCTCTACCCTATTCCTTCTAGATCCACTCTCCCTCCCAGCCCACCCACCTCCTGCCCTGCTTTATTCTAACCCAGCAAGTCCCATCTGTGCTGCCCATGTACAGTTGGGTGGGGACCATCCACTATAGCACAGTTGACCCATTGAGCCGCACCCTAAGGAAAACTGACTCTCCCTCTCTTGGCCACTAACTTCTCCTCTGGGGGCCTTGTCCCCTCTAGTCCTCTCCCTGCTGGATTTTGTCCTTTCTGGTGTATATATTTATCCCATAGGTTAAAGTGTACCTTGTAAAATAATGAAACAAGCAAAACAGAACAGTTTCAATCCTCCTGCTTCCCCAAGGCCGCATTGTTCTCTGCCTTAACTTCAGTCCCTCAGCTGTTTGGAGTTTCTAAAGCCTTGCATAAGAGTGAGTGGTGTGTACTCTGTTCTAAGGCAGGGCACGCCTTGCTCAGCCGCCTCCTTCATTGTCCATGTCTTTCCTTCAGTATTTGACTCGCTACATCCCTGACTGTGTCCCTTGAATCTTATTTGTGCTTTTCTCAATTTAATTTTTGAGAATTTACATATATACAAATATACATATATACATATATACATACATATACACACATATACATATACATATATGCATACACACATACATATATACATATGCACATACATATACATACACACATGCATATTCATATACACATATACACATGCATACACATATACACATGTACACATGCATATGCACATACATGCATATGCACATATATGCATATATACATATACACATGCATATGCACATACATGCATATGCACATATATGCATATACACATACATATACACATACACATATATACATATACACATACATATACACACATATATACACATACAAACACACATATATACATATATACACATATACACACATATATCTACACATATACACATATATACACACACATACATATATATATACACATTTATGAATCTGATAATAATAATTGATGAAAAGTAATTTTGCCCAGTCATGAGTTTGAGTTTGGGAGAGGAAGTGACAGGGACACACAGAAGGAGCTGAGCAGGGAACAAATTGTGTAAATATAGTATGAACCTAGGAAATTCTCAAGTAGCATTTTTTTTAAGGATGGACAAAAGAATCAAAGTGTATTTCTCCTACTGCCACATGGGGGCGCTGTATGAGCCAGTCAGTAGATGCATAGCCCAGCTTGAGGTATGTTAGTAAACTGAAGACTGAGGACCAAGTGTTTGGTTTAGCTAAAGGGGACTTGGCAATGGCATGGTAGTTCTTGGGGCCAGGTTGTTTGAATGGAATGCATGCACTTTACGGATATGGAGCTGTTGGGTGGTATGTGTGCTTTCAGGGTCCCTTGGGAACTGCTTCCAAAGACAAGAATTTAAAAGCCTGTGTATATATGCCAGGCTGAGCTGTCGTTGGCTATTTGTAGCTTCTGGAACAACAATGGTTTCTATTTGGATTGTCAGATTGTCACAGAGAGCCAGGATATGGTTGGTAAATGGTTACTGTGCAAGTCTGAGGACCAGAGTTCAATCCCTGGGACCCCCATTAAAGAGCTGAG
Source organism: Apodemus sylvaticus (assembly GCF_947179515.1). Lineage (NCBI taxonomy): Eukaryota > Metazoa > Chordata > Mammalia > Rodentia > Muridae > Apodemus > Apodemus sylvaticus. The sequence continues at coordinate 11,734,428 of NC_067492.1, forward strand.
ACTTGCAGCCAGGCATGGTGGCTCGTGTCCTGCTCTCAGCAGGGGGGAGGTTTGTGGCCAGTTTGGGCTAAATAATGAGTTCTAGGCCCACTCACACTTCAGAGTGAGATCCTGTTTCAACAACCATAAACCTGGTGAGTTGTGCACAATTCTAACCTTAGCACGAGGGAGGAGAAGATAGCAAGTCCTGGAGCTTGCTGGCCGGTGACCTAGCCTAGTTCCAGCCAGGAAGAAACCTTTACAAAAAACAAAAACAAAACCAGACAGATAGATTGTTCCTGTGGCCTCTACACACACACACACACACACACACACACACACACTGGCATACAGACACTCTCCTACACACGAGCATGCACATACACACACACACACACACACACACACACACATGAGATTGTCACCATAGTGACATAACACCCAGAGACATGGCTCCTTCCCTAAAGTCCCTCTGATCCCCTTTGTTGCCAACATTATTTTGAACTAAGAAGCAGCACAAAGCAGAGACAATAGGCAGAGGCTTCAGGGACACCAAGACACTTTTTGCTAGGGAGCTCTGTGTCTAGTGGCAACACAGAAACTGAAGGCCTACTGTGTGTCAGCAAGAGGCTCTGCTCTGAATACATTTTATTTGATTCACTGCCTACTTTGTGAATGTTTCTAAGACTCTGAGTCTTAGAATATTTCATACACACACACACACACACACACACACACACACACACACACTTATACTGCATATCAAAAATGTGCCTCAATTCATCACAGAAGGAGCAATCATTAGCTGACCTAAAAAAAAGAAAAAAATCCCTGTGGCCCTCCCCTCAGCTGGGAACAAGCTTGTCACTCAACACCAACATTTCTCTGTGGTGTGACCCGCCCTGTGCATGAGCATTTTGAATCGAGGCCCCTGAAAGGCATTGTCCCCTTTAATGAGGGCATCTCTTGGGAGTTGTTTATATGGTTGGGAGTCCGTGGGAAATGGATGGAGAAAGAACTTTCCCCTCCCTTTAGTTTAAGACTTAGGCAATCGGCACGATTGCCACCCTTGGGTTGACACTGCTTGTTCCTCATTATGTAGGTTAAGTGATTCTAAGATGACAGATAAACACTAAAATACCAGTGAGACTTCCCCGAGGCCCAGACTGGACTCAGCTCTCACTCTAGGAGGAGCAGATTCTAGACACCCACTTCCCTTGTTTGTAACACTCTGAGGAGATGCTAACAGCTGGGCTGACAAGACAAGACGGCTCAGCAGATAAAGGCTTGTGCCACCAAGCCTGACAACCCAAGTTCCATCCCTGGAGAACCAAGCTTTACAAGTTGTCTTCTGAGCTCCACATGGCAAAGTGGTACACCTCACCTCACGTATGCACACACACACACACACACACACACACACACACAGTAGCTTAGTGAGTACCCCTTGAAAATAGCTATAGCTTCATGTCTACTTTGTAATGAAATTAGTAAACAGTCCTTTTCCTGTGGCATGAACTTTCTGAATAATTCTCCCATAACCTTCTTATTCCTGTGAGAATATGAGAAGCTGAGATACTGAGAGAACAATGTGCACACAGTGGGGGTGTGCACACAGTGGGGGTGTGCACACAGTGGGGTGTGCACACAGTGGGGGTGTGCACACAGTGGGGTGTGCACACAGTGGGGGTGTCACACAGTGGGGGTGTGCACACAGTGGGGGTGTGCACACAGTGGGGTGTGCACACAGAGGGGTATGCACACAGTGGGGGTGTGCACACAGTGGGGGTGTGCACACAGTAGGGTATGTACACAGTAGGGGTGTGCACACAGTGGGGGTGAGCAAGAGTCAGTGCTGAAACCTGACTGTCCCTTTATGATGCACGTTCTCCTTCAGCACCTGTGCGAGGTATAAAGCAGCAATGGCGACCCCAGCTCCCTTCACGAAGGGCTGACTCCAGACACATCTGCAGTGCAGTATTGAACCAACTTCCCAGAAGGCTTGTTTTGTGAGGTGCTGGAATACAACCAAACTGGGTAAGCATTGTACCAGCTGGGCCATGTCCCTTGCCTGGCTGGATTTGAACAAGGAATGATGCTGTAGTTTGTATGTAGCATGTTCCACAGTGGCTGTATTAGAGGCTTGGCACTCTGCCCTCTATAGCACCATCATCCAGTGGTAAAAGTCCACCATGCAGAGGTGGATGAGCCTAGGGGGAGAGCTTTAGTCATGGCGTCAAGCCCTAGAAGGGATTTGTATGATACTGTCCCTCTTCCTTTCTCCCTTTCATTCACACCATGAGGCTAACATTTTGCTCTACTGTGTGCTTCCTTCTCAGTGTGATGCCCCAACTCCAAAGCAGTGGGGCCAGTCTGCTATGACAGAAAAACTTCTTCTAGAAACGTCCAAAACCTTTCCTCTCTATAAGTTGATTATCTCCAGTATTTTATTATAGTAACCGAAAGGTGGTAAAGATGAATAGATACCCAGAAGCTTGAAATCTTCCTGCCCTTCTCCAGTTAAAGCCAAATATTCGCTGGTTATCTCCTCAATTGCTTCACCATGGAAAATTTCTTGTTTTTCTTGTGCGATGACACCCACCCATCGATCACACAGAATCTTCTCAAAGTCCTCACAGCCATTTAGTACCCCCACTCACATTCCAATCTAAACATTTCCCTGTTTGCCTCTGTATTCCCTCTTGTGTAGGGGCACTAAGCTCCACTACACCAGTCCCCCACATTGCTACTCAATACACACACACACACACACACACACACACACACACACACACGCACACACATTGTCAAATGTAGTAGAAACTGGTGTCACAATATGGCCGTATTTCTATCATATTTCCATGTTCTATATATATATAGCACAGGCATACACAAAAATGTCACGTGATGGAGGTAGGGTCTCTGAGGGTAACCAGCTGAAACACGCAGAATTCCAGATGCACCCAGCCAAGATGACAAGACTTTAGAAAGAGACAAACTGAGAGGGAACAAACCCTAAAGAACTCCTCATTGTCAGTGGGTGGAAGCCAAGAAGGACTTCCAGCCTGTTTCCCCCTGGGGTGTCATTGGACTAATCCAGAAAGTGTTTGAGGTTTGTTTTTTTTTTTTAAAGATTTATTTATTTATTACATGTAAGTACACTGTAGCTGTCTTCAGACACCCCAGAAGAGGACATCAGATCTCATTACGGGTGGTTGTGAGCTACCATGTGGTTGCTGGGATTTGAACTCAAGACCTTCGGAAAAGCAGTCAGTGCTCTTAACCACTGAGCCACCTTGCCAGCCCCGTGTTTGTCATTTGCTGGTAGGCATGTAGCACTTGGTCTTTATGTCTCTTATGCATATAAAGCAGTATTGACCTTCTGCCCTTGCTGTGCTACAGAAACTGGTATTAGTCCCACATCCCGTGTCCAGATGTGGCAAGTGGCTCTCCTCTGCCCCCTCAGCCACAGTCAGGAAGCAGAGGTGGATGAATGTCTCGGCTTAGCTTGCTTGCTCCAGACCATAGACTGGGGTGGGTTGCTGCTACCTCGATTCACCTAGTCTAGGCGATCCCTCACAGATGTGTTCCGAGGTGTGTTTCCATGGCAACTCTAAAGGCTGACATGATGGCACTCAATGAGTAGAGTCTCTTCCTGGCCTAGAGCTGGCAAAGCAGACTAGGTCACATGGCCTTTGAGACACAGGCATCTCCCTGTCTCTGCCTCCAGGGTGCTGGGGTTATAATCTTGTGTCATCGTGCCTGGCAGCTTCAGTGCTACTAGGCAGACCCTTTACCAACTAAACTACCTTCCCAAATTCAGGTCTTTACTTTTTCAATAGCCCTGTTTGTTTCTCCACATGCTCCTTCTAACCATTTCCCAAATGTATATTCAAAAGGAAAATTTGGAATAGAGCTATTTTAGCACAAGGAACAAGTCATTACGGACCATTTTCAGTAAGGGGTGATCTTAGAGCCCATCAATGAATCACAGATGAGCAAGAGGCACTGGCCCCCGTCTTCCTTAGGTATCAGAGGGTGCTTTTTAGCATGGGACTCTTTAGCATATCTTAGGGGTGACAAGATAGGGACAGTCTTCTATGTGACTGAGTTTAAATAGCGGAAAAGAAGGGGTGGGGGTCCTGAGCCCCGGAAGGATGAAGGATTGGGGGCGTGTCCTCCACAAGCTAGAAAGATGGCATCTTCCGGAATAACTCAGCCAATGAAGAATTCTAAGAGGCAGGGAAATATAATTAGAGTATTAAAAGCACTGTTTCATGCCAAATGGATGCTGCAGCCCTTCTGGGCTTTCCTCTGAGCTGATTTCTGATTTTGTAAGGCTGTAAAATAAACCAATTTGCTTCCGAAACTGGGGGTCTTCAGAACAACTATTGCAGAACAACTTCAGAAAATACACACACACACACACACACACAATTTCTCACACTAGCTGTTCCTAGGGAAGAGGCTCCAGATCCTTCACGGACCTTAAAGTTTCAAGATGTCCACGTCTGTCATAGAAAACATCATATGCTTGCAGAGACCCCAGGCCCATCCTCCTGTGTGTTTTAACTCATCTCTTGGTACCATGCCAGAAATAGACATGCCTTGTAAATTACTGTTACCCAGAATCACCTGAAGAAGAATGGCAGGAGATGGCGGTTGACTGAAACACACCCAATCTCTTTCCAATAGTTTAAGTCCATGGTACAGGTGATCAACGAGTCATGACTAGGTGATACCTAGTCATGAAACTACCATGAAACTCTGCAATGTCCCCAGGGCACCTCTGTGAAGCAACCCAGTGCTGGTATGAGAATGGTGAGGTCACGGGAATGGAGGCCACTCACCCCGACCACAGCCAAAAAGTCATAGGAGCTGTTTCAGGCCTGAGATGTCAGCGTGAAGCACGTCTTTGTTTTAAGCCAGAGATTACAGGGCAGGCAAGATGGCTCAGCAAGTAAAGGAGCTTGCAGCCAAACAGGATAACCTCAATTCTATCCCTGGGACCCACCTGGTAGAAGGAGAGACCCGACTCTCCCATGTGGTCCTCTGACCGACTGCCACATACATGTCAGGGCAGGCATGTGCACTATAGCACACACACACACACACACATACATATTTATATTATACTATAAATTTTACACACACACACACACACACACATTTGAAGGCTTTTAAAATAGATTTCATTACCTAGAAAAATTTTACATTTATAGAAAGATTAGGAAGGCCCTACCGAGGCCCCCATATATGTCACATACAATCTTCCATCACTAACATCTTGCAGAAACCTAGCACAAAACAGTTCATCTCAGTTATGGTAGGAATTTTACGACCAAGACTATGCATGGATGCCCAGGAAACAGATGTGTGTGGAAAGACAAAGAGTCCTGAGAAAGGGGATTGTGGGAAATCCAGGCCACCCCGTGAAAAAAGAGAGACAGGTTGTTAGCTTCTGGCAGTGTGTGTGAGGCGTGTCCTAAAAGGGATGTTTCCATGTATGATACAGATCAGCGGCCAGTCTGTCCCTGGACCTCTTAACACCACTAGGGAATGTTTTTTCTTGCCATAAAAGTAATAAGTGGCAAGTAAGAGGAATGCGCTTTAATTAACTAAATCCTTCCGTTAGTTACCACCCCCTTTCCCTGTCTATTCCTGCTCCTGTCTGTGCACATGGGGTGGGGTGAGGGGCATGAGCATGTGGACACCAGAGGTCACTGTCAGGTGTCTTCTCAATCACTCTCTGTCTTAGTTTTTTGAGACATGATCTCCCACTCAACCTGGAGCGCACCACTTTTCCCTGGCTGAGCTGGCCAACAACTCCTCCCCCCCCCCACTCTCTTGTCTCTGCCTCCCCCCCCTTTGATTACAGGTATGCAACACGGCATTTGGCTTTTTCATGAATGTTCTGGGAATACAATTGTGGGTCCTCATGCTCACATAGCAACCATGCCCTCTGTCCCTCCAGCCTCCAGTTGCCTTTTTATTTTTTTTTTTATTATTATTTTTTTTATCTAACATCCCTTCCTCTGCTCCTGGATCTCAGGATGTGCTATGCTGAGTCACGGTGACTCCTTTGGAGCCTCTTGGCTGTGACTGTTCCTCGGACTTTTCTTTGTTTTCCATTCTGGATGTTTTGAAGGACAACTAGAGGGGGCTTCTTTGAAATATTTTTTTTATCAGAACTATTTGATGTTTTTTGTTTTGTTTTGTTTTGTTTTGTTTTGTTTTTCTTATGGGGCTCTGGGTTTGGGAGAAAAAGAAACCCTCACAAAAGTAAGATATTCTTTTCATCAAATTGTATAATAACAGAGCTGGGAAGATGACTCAGCTGGCAAAAATGCTCACATCAAAACGTTGGGTGTGGATTAAACACTGGTAATCCCAGTGTTGGGGGTGGGCAGGCAAATCCCTGGGGCTCCCTGGCCAGCCTGTCTACCTCAACTGGTAATCTCCAGGCTCTTGAGAGGATGTGTCTCAAAAACTAGGGTGAATGGTGTCTGAGGAGCAAGGAGAGATCTGGCATCTACATGTGTTTACACCTGCACACATGAATCGTAGCATTACCGTGATTGTGACTGCCGATTTAATCTTTTTAATGTGAGTCGTGTATTCTTATATGTGCACACATGTACTCAAATGAGTTCTCCTGTGCATGCATGTGTGGGAGGCAGAGGTAGACATTGGATGCCTTCCTCTATTTTCTCCACCTTATTTTTTGAGACAAGGTCTCTCATTGAACCTGGAGCTTGCCGTTTTGGTTAACTGGAGGACTAGTAATCTCCCAGAATCCACCTGTGTCTGCCATGACTCCTAACTCTGGGCTGTAGCTACTCAGTGCCCTGTCCAAGAATGTGCCAGGGTTCTAAACTCGGATCTTCATGTTTATGCAGCAAGGACTTTACCCACTGAACTCTCTCATCTAACCCTTTGCTTTCATCTTGGTCACTGTGTGTTCTCTCCTGATACACACATACCCACTTCACAAACAATATTATTGATCTCAAAATCCAGGTGCACCAGAATGTGAGGGTAGTCAACGTTGCCCAAGCGTCCCACAAGAGACAAACACCAGGGCCCTCGAGTATATTATTCATTAAAGGCTTTCTGGGAGCTTTCTCTATGCCAGCCTGTGTTGTCTTAGCAGTTTTGAGGGATGTTCTCATCACAAGGCTGAGATGTTTCTAGATAATGGGATTAGAAAAGGAATGTATCAGCCCCTGGATGAACCAGTTCTGGGAGGCCAGGATATGGATGCAGAGGGAAAGGATGTTTTGAAGCTGTTCTTCCCTTCCATCTGCCGGGGCCTGCACTGTAACTCAAGCTGTAACATTGTAACTCAGACTCATGTTTGTATGGCCTCTGATACAAGACCGATGAGAGCAAGGACCTTGCTGCCAAATTCAGCCTCTCAGGATCCTGACTGATGTCCACCAAGAATCCAGTGCATTCCAGTGGTTCTCAGCCTTTCTAATGCTCTTTAAAGTTAATCACGGTCACCCCCAACTGTTAAATTACTTTCATTGCTACTTCATAACTGTAATTTTGCTATCATTATAAATTGCATTATAAATGTCCATGTTTTCCCATGGTCTTAGGTGACCCCTATGAAATGGTCATTTAACCCCCAAATGGGTCATGACCCACAGATTGAAAGCCACTACTGTATTCTGTTGAATGAATACCCAGCAGGCAGAGCCAATCCCCACTTCAGACACAAGAACTCATCTTCCTTCTAAACTTCAGGGATGAGCAACCCCATGCTTGATGGCCCCTCCCCCAGCAACCTCTCAGTGGATAAGATCAAGAGGTGGATCAAGAGGTGGTATCTGAGTAGTCATTGCTACACCTTAGCATCTCTGGGTAATCATTGCTACACCTTAGCATCTCTAGGTAGCCATTGCTACACATTAGCATCTCTTGGTAACCATTGCTACACTTTAGCATCTCTGGGTAGCTATTTCTATACCTTAGCATCTCTGGGTAGTCATTGCTACATCTTAGTAAGCCTTGACCTCTGCTTATATATCTGTTCACTAATGTCTGCTGAGCTCTGTATGCCGGATATCATGCTAGATGCTGGCATTGTACAGGTCAGAAAGGTGTGACCTCTACATGTATTCATTGACTCCACCTGCAATAAAAAAAAATAATACCATCAGGTGGGTGGAACAACAGAAATCCACTCTTGAATAGTTCTGGATGGACGGTGCTGGTATGATTAAGTTTTGGTACAAGATCTCTTTTTATCCTGGGAACCTCCTCAAATGGAAGAGGAAGGCAAAGAGAATGCCAGTGCTTTCTGGTGTCTGTCTTCCTTAAAGGGGCACTAATACTATCTTAGGGCACAGCATTTTCTAGTCTAAAGTTAACTCCCTCCCAGAGCTCTGCCTTCCTGTGTCTCACAACTGGGTCTCTGACTTCAACAGAGAATTCCGAGTGCTGGGATCACAAGGGTTCTCCATGGCTCCCGGCATTGTGGTTTGAACGTGAATTGTCTCCCATTTGCTTAGGAGTTTGAACTCCTTCCCAGCTGGTGGTAGCTATTTTAGAATGTTGTGTCTTGATGGAGCAAAGTGGGTCACTAGGCTCTGACATTTTACAGTCTGGCTCTGCTTCCTGTCTTCCCAATTAGGGCTACGACGTGACCTGCTGATTCTAGGTCATGCCTTCTCTAATCCGCCACTTTGTGTTCATCGCTGTCAGTCTGTGCTATTTTCACTCAGGACGATGAAAAGTCATGAGAAGTCAATAATCCCTGATGTTGATTACACAAGAGGTGGGGGAACCTTGACCTGTTGGGAACACAGCTTCCTCCCACTCCTGTGTGCCTTGAATATTTTAGTATCTGGCTCCTTCCCATGAAGTATGGGTTCCTCTCATCTCAGCCTCCTGATACCCATGGCTTGGTGAGTTCTCTCCATTGGCTTCAGTGTCCGCCACAGAGCCGAGGGGCTGTGCTCCTGAGGTAGGAACTGCTTAAAAAGCAGGTTAGATTGGTGAACGACGCCTGCCTCTATACCTGTAGAACAGTGAGAACCGGAAGTCACTGTGCACTGCCCTGGCATTAGCAAGACACTTATGCAGCCAGGGCATGCCAGCAGAATCAACCTTTCCTGGAAGTATAACAGATTATGCTTGTGTTGGCTACTGGGCTGCTCAGAGTCTCTGTGTAAATAAAGTCAGATTGGATGACTTGAAGGAAGTTTAGTGAAGGATGCTGGAGGAGGAGATAGGAGAAGGGGATTGTTGGGGGGAGGGAGGAAGAGCAGAGGGAAGGAGGATGAGGAAGAGGAGGAGAAGGAGGGGCATCAAGATGCAGGAAGAGATGGGCTTGTAGCAGAGTCAGCAGAGTGCCTGCCTCCCATGAAACAAACAACGCCCTGGAGTGGACCCCCAGCACCGTGTAAACTGGGTTTGTTGTACACAGCTATAGACCAAGCACCGGAGAGGTTGAAAATCAGAAGTTCCATTACTCTCAACTGCATAGCAAATTTAAAGCCAGTCCTGGCTACATGAGACCCTCTCTCAGCGGTAACAACAAAGGCAGGAGAGATCAAAGGGCAGCAGAAAACATTGGGGAGACACACACACACACACACAGTCTGGTTCTCCTTTCCAAATCCTACAGAGGCAACAGGAGGGATCCAGAGATACCTCAGTATAACCTCTAAGGGGAGACACCTTCCTTATAGCGGCTGTCATATTGCTCAACATTCTTAACACTGTGAACCTTATATGCACTTCCTCATGTTGTGGTGACACCACCAACGATAAAATTATTATTATTATTACTTTTTTGGTTTTTGGGATTTGGGTTTTTTTTTTTTTTTTTTTTTTTGAGACAGCGTTTCTCTGTATAGCCCTGGCTGTCCTGGAAGTCACTCTGTAGACCAGGCTGGCCTTGAACTCAGAAATCTGCCTGCCTCTGCCTCCCAGAGTACTGGGATTACAGCTGTATGCCACCACTGCCTGGCAATAAAATTAATTTTTGTTGCCACCTCACAACTACAATTTTGCTACCAGATCATAATGTAAATATGTGCATTTTCCCATGACCTTTTTGGGGGTTGTATCACACAGGTTGAGAACCATGGCTACAGGATGACTGAGGGGAAGGTTAAACATTCTGAGTTTCTTGGCCTCTCTGTTTACAGTCTAGAGCCAAGTGTTCCCCATGTTCCCAATTGGCAGAGGCCAACCTCAAACACCCAGAGCAGAGTGGAACAGATGGCAGAGATGTCCGAGCACAGATCTGTCCCGAATCTACCCCTCAACCCACGAACACACACACACCTCCTCACTTTTTCTGGTAACAGAACCCTGTTACACCCTGAGAGGACATGTCATAAGTTTCACTGCACCTTTTAATATATAAGAATATGACCTCAGGTGGGAATAGGGTGGTTGCTAACATAATTAGAGGAGGAAGGGGGTTATACTTTGGGGTCACAGTTCATCCTAGAAGGAAGTGTTACTACAAATTAGTCCTTATTCTAATATGCCTGGTGTCTGAATAAGGGGGGGGGGAAGAATGGTGTCTGAGGATGTGTGTGTGACAGACACTTGTCTGTCATGCACAAAGCCCTGGGTTCCATCTTGAATGTTGAATAGATGGTGTGGGAGCACACTCCAGAAATACTGTCATTTAGAGGGTTAGAAGCAGGAGGACCAAAAGTTCAAGGTCATTCTTGGCTATGCAGAAAATTCAAGGCCAGCCTGGTCTACAGGAGACCTTGTCGTCATAAAGGAAGATGGAACGTTGCACTCAGACCTGTGGGGAAGACAGCCAAGGGGGGGAGGAAGGGCAGAGATAGAGGTTGAACAGCTGCAATTCTAAGTGAGGGTCCATGAGGGTAGAAACTGGCACTGGCAAGGAAAGACTCCCGTCTGCAGGTTTCAGATGGCATGTGGCTCTGCCAATAACTTAATAACTTAATTTCAGGTTTCCTGCCCCCAGGGGCTCTGAGAACAATTCCTGTCATCGTAAGCCAGCTATTTGGAATGGGATGGCCAGGTCAAAAGCAGAAATCCAAATTACTCCAAAATCCAAAACTTCTTGAACATCAACATAAAGTCTGAGTGGGAAAAGCCACACTTGACTTCATGTGACAGATGGCAGCCCTGACACAGGTGTACAATGCGTCATTGTGTGAAGCTTCCCTCCGGCTGTGTATCTGGCAGATATGAAAAATAAATGAGTTTCTCACTTAGACTTGGCTTTCCACCTCAAAGATATCTCATTGCGTATATATACAAATATTCCGAGAACATCTTTTGATGAGGGGCACCCACCGTGTATCTGTAGTAGGGGATGAAATCAAACCTTACATTTCCCTACCATACAGAACCTGGTGGACTACAAACTTCATGCAAACCAAGGAAATGGGTTTCTTTTCAATGGGTTATGAACTCCAAGCATAAAAATGAGAGATGGTAGGCCCTCAATTTAGACCCCAGCTTTGACACTTACTGGCCCAGTGGGAGCTGGATGATCCCACCTAAGGGAAAAGGATGTCTGAGGCACTGGGCTCCTTGATCGGATTTCTGAACAGGCAGAACAACTCAAAGGGGGTGAGGGGGCGGACTGTCAAGACAGTTCTGCTGTGAGCCCACTGGAACCTACTGGTAGAGCTGTTCTTACTATAATTCCTCGCCAGAATCTTGGGTTCTTGAAATTCCCTTTGGAATTTCCATTCCAGAGGATGGCAGTTACTCCCCAGAAGCAAATTCCCTGCATCTAAGAGGTAAGCAGATGGCGTCTTTACTCAATTTACCATTTGCAGAATCTGATGCAGAAAAGAAGAGAATAGAGAGGCAAAGAGATCCTACCCTGGGCCTCCCAATGTTCTGCAAGAATCCTCCATGTCCACATAGAGAGCTTAGAGTAACATGTAGTCTCCAAACCCATTCTTATCACAGGAGGACTTTTGCTGGTCATTTCTCCCAGGACCAGCCCCATGAGAATTGCCTCAACAGACAACTGCCCACAGTGACATCATTAAAACAGGACTCGACCCTGTTTGTGTTCCATCAAGAGCATTTCCTAAGCATCTTGGCACTGTGTATATAAGGCACGAAAGGTACAGTGTGAGCCTGCCCCTGGCACTGGCAAGCCGAGATGCAAAACATAAGCACCCAGCCAAACCACCTGGGGTCTGGGAGCCAGCTGAGTAGACTAGGCACACTCAAAGCTACCACCTCTTGCAGATGAATGGAGATTCTGGATTGTTATTTAAAACGTGCCAGGCCACACCCCTGGTGTAGGTGGCAGAGCTGTGAAACTGGAATTCCATGACTCCAAAGTACATTCTCTCTGTGCTGTAGAAGATCACCATTACCACCTAGTAAATGTACCTGACCGCTCAGACGTCTCTGAGTGCCGTGCCGTTCATTTATGTACGCCCGTGTTAATTGGATACCCAGTTCTGAGTGCCTGCTGTGTGTGTCAAGAAGTGTTATAATCAGCATGAACTGCCAACTGGACACACTCTAGTATCATTTCCCTGAAAAGTCTCCGTGTGTGTGCATGTCTTGACTGTTAATTCATGGATGAGAGCCCAGCCCACTGTGGGCAGCATCATTCCCTAAGCAGGTAGTCCTGGGTTTTGTAAAGAAGCTAGTAGAACAGAAGGCTGAGTGAGCCAGAGAGCGAGCCAACGAGCAACGCTCCCCCATGGTTTCTGCTTCAAGTTTCTGTCTTAAAATTCCTGCCCCGACTTTCCTCAACGATGGACTTCGACACAGAAATTTAAGTCAAATAAATCCTTTCCTCCCCTCAGTTGATTTTGGTCAGATTTTACCATAGCAGCAGAAATGAAACTAGAACAGGATGTGTGTTCAATGGTTTTCTTACAGAACAGAATGTAGCAGCCGAGGTAGCCACATGGGATGGGGCACTGACCATTCCATGGGGCAAGTAGGCAGCTTCTTGTCCATTCTGTTATTTCAGAGTGAGCCAGGTCCCGCAACCATAACAAACAGGAGGCATACAGAAAGAGACAAAGCGAGATGCTAGGCGATTAGAGATCAAAGGACACTTGTTCAATAAGGTGACACATAAGCCATTAGGTCTCTACTAGCAATAAGCAGGTGACAATGTACATTGTCTGAAGACTTTTTGACCATCTCCACTGGGGAGTAGGGTGCTACTGGTTTCCAGTGAATCCAACTAAAGGATGCTGCGAACAGCCTCAAGAGTGAAGTCCTTTCCAGTTCAACATCGTCGCAGTGCCAAGGTTGAGAAATCCTGATTTTTGAAGACAATAAGAAGGTGAGGAAGCCAGCCCTCTAAGGGATGAGGAAATACTCTGCTGAAAGGAGCGGCACTCACTGCCTTTAGAGCCAGGGCCTAAAGCCAAGGAGGTTTCCCCGGGCAATGGCAAACCCAAAGGAAAGGCATGAGGAAATTCAAGATAAGGAAGCCTTCTGATCTTAGGTGCTTTTTTTTGACAGTGGACAGTGTAGGTACTCTAAATACAATGACTGTGTTAGAGAGGCAACTATACGCTTCCAATGATCCAGGGGGAACCTGGGGAAGGTTTGGCTAAACCAAAAGCAATGAAGGTGGAAAGCAGAAGGTGAACCTAGATGCATTCTGGGAGTAATGGGTACTACCTACGAATAAACCAAGAGGAATAACTGGGTAGCAAGACCCCCTGCATAGAGAGGGAGCCCTGATTAAAATCCTCACGAGGAAGTGGCTTCATTTCTTTCCCTATTACACGTGTATGTGGTCAAATGTCCTCCACAGGCTCTGGTATGTGAATATTTGGTCCCCAGTTGGCTGTGTTGTCCGTGGCTTTGCCAGAGTTAGTATGCAACTGTTGTCAGGCTTCGAGAGCTTTAAGCCTCACCCTGCTTCCCATCCTGCTTGCAGTTGAGGTGTGAGCTCCTCGCTCCGGCCACCATGTCTGCCACCTGCTACCAGGCCTCCCCGTCAGGATGGACTCTACCGTTTGGAACCGGAAGTCCAAATAAACTTTTTCTAGAAGTTGCTCTTGGTCACGGTGCTTTCTCATAGCAACAGCAACTAATACACTGTGACAAAATAACCTCTAGCAAAAGCCAGCGAGAGGAGGAAGGGTTGACTGTAGCTCATAGTTTCCAGGGCAGTGTACGATGATGATGTCAAGGCAATAGGTGCCTGAGTCACTGTTCACATTACATCCCCAGACAAGAAACTGGAAGGAATGAGTATGTCCTAAGCTTGAGTTCTGCTTTTTATATGCTCCACAATGACTTGTCAAGATGAACCCCCAGAAGCCAGGTAATTCTAGACCTTTCAAGTGGATGGCTGATGCTAGCCATGCCAGGGAGGGCATCAAGCCTTGACCTCAGCCCCAAGCATGAATAGCTGTACCTACCCAGTGAGATTGGATATGCATGGCGTCAGGGAGAGAAGCAGCTTGGGTGGGACTTAGAGCTCGGCCATGTTCTCTGTGGAGCTCCAATGTTAGCGTTAATTCCTACCATGGATTTGCAAGAAACAACAATGTCCAGGCTCACACCTGAGATCGGGTAGGCTGGAGTTCTAGGAATGTGTACCGGAGCCTGAGGAGACTTAAACAGCAGCCCACACAGCGAGTCCAACCCAGCGGACTACCAGCCAGCCATTCTCACTCTTCCTAATACTGTGACCCTTTAATACAGCCCCTCATGCTGTGATGTCCCCCCAGCCATAAAATTACTTTGTTGCTACTTCATAACTGTAATTTTGCTTTTGTTGTGAATCGTAATATAAATATCTGATATACAGACTATCAGATGTGTGACCCCCTTAAAAAGGTCATGACCCACAGGTTGAGAACCGCCGATCTGACCCATGATGAGGGTTGATGTCCAGTGTGTTTACGCTGTCCCAAGATGATTACAGTGTCCTCACTGACCTACCACAGGCCGAGACGCTTGTCTTTGTGTGATTATGGAGGAGCGATTTCCGGTTTGTGGCTGTTTAAAATTCCTCCTCCTGCTTTAGCTCTTGGTTGAATTCTGTCAAAACAGTGAGCTGCTCGGAGACTTGTGTGTTCTGGTATTGCCTGTGATGCAGAAATGCAGACCTTCAATTCTTAGACTTTCTTGTTTATAGATGTGCCAATCTATCCTGAAGGCCCACAGCTTTCATCCTGAATCTCTCTCTCTCTCTCTCTCTCTCTCTCTCTCTCTCTCTCTCTCTGTGTGTGTGTGTGTGTGTGTGTGTGTGTGTGTGTGTGTGTTTCTCTGTCTGTCTCTCTGTATCTGTGTCTATGTCTGTCTCCATCTCTCTCTCTCTCTCTCTCTCTCTCTTTCTCTCTGTATGTGTGTGTGTGTGTTTCTCTGTCTGTCTCTCTGTCTGTGTCTGTCTCTGTGTGTGTGTGTGTTTCTCTGTCTGTCTCTCTGCCTGTATCTGTGTCTGTCTCCGTCTCAGTGTGTGTGTGTGTGTTTCTCTGTCTGTCTCTCTGTCTGTGTCTGTGTTTCTCTGTCTGTCTCTCTGTCTGTGTCTGTCTCCGTCTCTGTGTGTGTGTGTGTTTCTCTGTCTGTCTGTCTGTGTCTGTGTCTGTGTCTGTCTCTCTCTCTCTCTCTCTCTCTCTCTCTCTCTGTGTTTCTCTGTCTGTCTCGCTGTCTGTGTCTGTCTGTCTGTCTGTCTGTCTGTCTCTCTCTCTCTCTCTCTCTCTCTCTCTCTCTCTCTGCAGCTCTGCAGTTCAGACTACTATCTTGAACCACTCTAAATCAGGCTGACCCCAGACTAGAAGCAATCCTCCTGCATTGGTCTCTGATGTGCTAGGATTATGGGCATGAGCTACCACACCCAACTTGTGAACTTTCTGTCCAAATCTCCCAGCGCCCTGTGCCACAGAGCACTCAAGGTGGCAGCTGTCCCAGAGTCTGGCTTATTGCTGGATGCCAGTTGGTTTCTGCATTCTTTGTTATGTTGGGGTGTTGATCCTGGTGTTGCTTTATTCCTGGCTCCTGGGGATACCATGATCCATGCGTACCCCATGGACCCTGATCTACAGGAATCATATCATAGATCAAAGCACCCCAACCTTAAAGCTGAGATTGCGTTCTTCGTTGTGTGTGGGGGCGGGGGAACACTCCATGCTGCTGTAGGAGGTTCTGGCAGTGGTCCAGTCTTGCCACTAGATGTGGCACACCCCCATACTTCTCAGTTCTAACCTGGAGTTACCAAATATTCCCTTAGGAGACAAATTTCCCCAAGTCCATAAGAAGTGCTCAAGAGGAAAGAGAAGGACAAGTCGGCACTGAGAATGTTGATGCGGGGGGGGGGGGGGGGGGGGGGGGGAGGGGGAAGGGGGGAGCGGGGAGCGGGGGGAGGGGGGGGTTGGCTGGGAGGATGAGTGAGTGAAGGCGTGGAGCAGGGATGCTCTAACTGACCTTGGCAGGGAGAGCATGCTGAGTGCAGGGGGCTACCTCCTCAGCCCAGAAAACAGCCAGTGTTTTTGGTCTCTCTGTCTCTGTGTCTCTTTGCCCCTCTGTATTTTTGTCTGTCTGTATCTGTCTCTGCCTCTTTCTGACACTCTGTATCTATCTCTGTCTCTGTGTCTGTGTCTCTTCCCCTCTGTGTCTGTCTGCCTGCCTGCCTGTCTGTCTCTTTCTGTCTGTCTCTCTCTGCTTCTCTCTTTGACTCTGCTTCTTTCTCTCTGTCTCTCTCTGTCTCACTCTCTGCCTTTCTCTCATTCTCTCTGTCTCTGTCTCTGTATCTCTGTCTCTGTCTCTGTTTCTGTCTCTGTCTCTGTCTCTCTCTCTCCCTCCCTCCCCTTACCATCCTGTCTTGTCTGATTGCCTGTGAAAGTGTTCTCTGAGCGTGTGTTGTATGGCCAGGTACTGTACTGTACAAAGCATCAAAGATACTCCAGTTAACTTATTCTCCTGATGGTTATTAACCATGAATGAGCAGAGACACATTTTGTAAACATTCTGCCCTTCTAACCCACAGCTTTGCACTGAGCTAAGTAGAGCAACGGTGGAGAAACCTGCAGCTCCCACTATGTCCACCACTACATCTGTCACCATGGTCCTTTCTGGCATACTTAGGTCCTTTCTCTGGGGTTCTCCAAATCTCCAAAATTTACCCCCTCCCCAAAACGTTTTCTTTCCAGCTTGTGCCCTGGAGTGAATTTACCACCTTGGTTCTTCCCTCCCCCCCCTGCACCCCCACCCCCACCCCTGCTGTTCTCAACACTTCCGTATGGTCCAGAACCAACTGGATGCACTGGCTTTGCCCTGAGGCTTCTTCCTATATACTTGATGGGAGCATGTCTCCCTAGTGAGTACTTCTTGCCACATGGATGGAATCCAGAGGTTTCTCTCAGCCCATTCAGTCTCTCCTCCATGTTGGGTGTCGTTTATAACTCTGTTCATTTAAGACCTCTCAAGTGAACCAAGGCTTAAAAAGAAAATAGCCATATGAAATTGGCAATTGCTCTTTCTATGTCTGTGTTGGAATTTTCATGGGAATTGCATTGAATCTGCAGATTGCTTTTATTAAGATGGCTGTTGCCACTATGGTAATCCTATTGATCCAGGCCATTGTCACTATGGTAATCCTATTGATCCATAAAAGCAAGGGCAATCTTTCCATCTTCTAAGACTTGAAGTTTTTGTCATTCAAGTCTTTCACTTGCCTGGTTAGAGTTACGCCAAAGTATTTTGTATTATTTGTAGCTATTGTGAAGCTGTTGTTTCCCTAATTTCTTGATTGAATAGAAATATGCTGCTGCCGGGGTCGGGTAGAGAGGTTGGGGGGAACCTCTAGAAAGTCCCAGAGACCAGGGATGTGAGAGGTACCCAGAACTCCACGTGGGTGACCTTAGCAGAAATGCCCAACAGTGAGGAGAGGGAACCTGAAGAGACCACCTCTAATAGTTAGACAGTGGAGGGATGAGGAAACCAACCCACCTTCAAATTTTTGACCCAGAATTGTTCCTGTCTAAAAGAAATGCAGGAAAAAAATGGAGCAGAGACTGAAGGAATGACTGACCAGTGAGAGGTCTAACTTGGGATCCATCCCATGGGCAGGCATCAAAGCCTGACCCTGACACT
This sequence comes from Apodemus sylvaticus, assembly GCF_947179515.1. Classification (NCBI taxonomy): domain Eukaryota; kingdom Metazoa; phylum Chordata; class Mammalia; order Rodentia; family Muridae; genus Apodemus; species Apodemus sylvaticus. The sequence goes on from NC_067492.1 coordinate 11,752,455, forward strand.
ACTACTGATGCTATGTTGTGCTGTCAGATAGGAGTCTAACATGGTTACCTTCTGAGAGGCTCTACCAGTGACTGACTGAGACAGATGCAGATACTTACAACCAACTAGTGGACTGAGGTCATGAAACCCTATGGAAGAGTTAGGGGAAGGACAGAAGGAACCAAAGGGGATTGCAACCCCCATTGGAAGACCAATAGCGTCAACTAACCTGTATATCTCAGAGCTCCCAGAGACTAAACCACCAACCAAAGAGCATACATGGGCTGGTCCATGGACCCAGTGTGAAGGAATGCACCTAATCCTGTAGAAACCTGATGCCCCAGAGAAGGGGGATGCTTGGAAGGGGCACCCGCTCATAAGACAAAGGGGAGGGGAGATTCGGTGAAGAACTCTGGGATGGAGGACCTGGAGGGGGCAATATTTGAGGTGTAAATAAATAAGATAATTAATTTTTTCAAAAAAAGGAAAAAAAGAAAAAGAAAACAGCCAAAGGTAGACCCAACATAAGGACAGGGATCTAAACCCTGGACATGTAAGAAAAGCATCTGGAAGCAAAAGCCCAAATTGGGCCAAGACCTGAAGAAACAAGTTAGCTACCGAAAGAGAGTTTATTAACCAAGTAATAGCCAGGATGCGGGAGGATGATGGATGGGGCAACGATAAATGGAACTGATACAGAAGAAGCCTCAATTAGTGACCCAGCCAGTCTCCTGTCCTTCATCGTCCTTGGTCTAAAGCTCAACTGGACTGCAGAAGCTTAGGAAGGGGGCTGGAGTGCTATTATTTCATGAATTGTCTAATCTCTTCTTGGTGATAATATATGTTCACAGCTGCTTAATCCATAGAAGAAAAGGAGATCCTGTTTCCTATACAAGAAATAACCGCAGACAGGTGAAGCTGACTGCTTTCATGCCCACAGGTAGTGAGCAATCTTCATTACCATGTTGTGTGTCTTACCACTCAAGGTTTAGGTGTGTGTGTGTGTGTGTGTGTGTGTGTGTGTGTATGTGTGTGTATGTAGGGCCTTGCTTCCGTTTGTGTTAACGGTCAAACTTCATTGGGTTATTCCTGCACAAGTTATCCTCCTGAACCTAAAGTAAAGGGGGAACTTCTCCCTTACTTGTTATGGTCTCTGCAATGCGGAGGACATACATTACAGTGATGATCCTGGCTGCTCTCTGGCTCCTCCCTCTCCTGCCCCTGGGAAGTGGAGCAATTTATCCTAGTTGACAGAGCTGGACAGGAGGGACTTGCCTGGTGCAAACTTCTATTTTCTCTCCAACAAAGAAAAAACAGTCAGGGCTGGGGAGGAAACCCAGAAGCACAGAGGAACATGTCAGTGTACTCCTCTTAGGCCAGTGACCTCCTAGCTGGCCAGGCTAAGCCCCACCCTATGAGTAAAACCTGTGACTTCCCCACCCTGCTTGCAGTAGCTGTGCCGCTAACATGTGCCCCGTGTCATAGACAAGTCCTCCACTGATGCTATCAGGTACAAGGCTGACTTTTTGATACAGCCACCTGTTCAGCCCCTCACCCCTGGCTTAAGACTCATTCAACAGGAAGAAAAGCTGTGGATGGATCCCACCACACAGACAACCGCTTCCTGTGGAGACTCGTGCATTACTGGTCCTGGAGAGTTTCATCCCCTTGTGTTCCCATGGTTCATACTGAGGAAGTCCAAATTGCCATCTCAAAGGAATGGGCTGGAGAAAATGGAACAGATTGGAGAAGATTCTGGAAAGTGTGGAGACACAATATATAAGGGAATAGAAAGACTGAGTGCAAATAAATGTGGCTGTTATGATGTATGGCCTTGTGTTTAGAGGGTCGCCACGGGGGGGGGGGGGTATAATTAGGTCAGATGACTTCCAAGGACACAGCATTAAGGACACATTCCAAGGACACAGCATACAGAGCTGCAGCTTGACCAGGCTACATATCGGGGACACAGCCTGGTAAGGTTTCACTATGTGGTAGTGAATTCAGGAACATCAGAGGACAAAGGACAGAGCCATGGAGATTACCTCAGAGGAAGTCGAAAGAACCTCCCGAGTCAATGGGCAGAGAAGTGGAAACACACAGAAGTGCAGAGTCCTGGTAGGCAGAGGCAACCACGCCTGGATGGAAACTATGGTTGGCAGAGCTAGAGAGGGGTGGCACCTGACTAGTTAGAAAATCCCCAGCAACTATGCAGAACATCTTCGGAGCTTAGCGAGGGACAAAGAAGCTTCTAGTGATGTCACAACCTGGGTAAGAGCTTAAGACCAAACCCACACAAAGTCTTGCCTGGAACAAGCCAACAATTAAATCACCTCAGAACAATGGGGCCTCCATACTTAGACCATGTCATACTGCCCTTTCTGTCCAGGTGACCCCAGCTAGAAGAACCAGTGGATAAGTACTAAGCAAGTGGTCAAACAGGGCAATACTGTGACCAAAGGGTGGGGGGACATTTCACCAATGTGGGGCCATTCATTCAGTCATTAGTTTGTTGTCATTGTATTGGGTCTAATGGGCTCCTCACTAAGAAGTGTGATACCGACACAGAAGAGACCTGGGTCCTGCCTTCAGGCAGCTTACAGTGTAGTTAGGCAGATTTGGTTCTATAAGGCTACTCCTCAATATCACACACACACACACACACACACACACACACACACACACACAAAGAAACAACAATAGTGCGTAGTAAAATTCTTGTTCAGACTTTCTGGTAGAGTTCTTCTCCAGCATGAAGCCCTGGGTTCAATTCCCAGCACCACACACTAAAGAACATAGAAAGCTCTCATCATAGACTGTTATTCTCACTTCCATCTGTGTTTTACTTCTTAATAATCTATATTTAAGTTCAAAGGAGCCCAAATCCCAAGGCAGCACCAAGAATATTCAACTTATAGAACCTCCACTGGACTATTCAATAAGTCCTAGAAGATGTCACCATGCCGTGGACCCTTTATTTTGGAGCATAAAATACAGATCTTTGCTTAAAATAAATCTATTTCTCCTCCTGGATCCACCTTGCCTTGTATCAAGTTTTGAAATTTCTGATTTGAGAATATATAAGAGACCGAGCTTTATAGAGAGCCAGCTGGGTACGTGAAGCTGCTTACATAAGCAATTTGGAATACTCTAGAAGCTACTGTGGATTCTTAAGGACTCTGCCTTTGTCAAGCCTTCCCCAGCTCTTCCCTCCCCTGTATGCACACACACACACACACACACACACACACACACACACACACAACCTCCCCCACGGTGGGCTGCAAAGCACCATGGGTACTCCCCTGTGGTACCGCCTGTGCTCATTTCATGACTGCAGTTGGAGACAGATGTGTCTGTTCACAGGATTTTAAAGCATCTCAGTTCCACAGAATCAGCAGGGAGCAGTCACAGTGGTGGTGGAGAAAGGCAGATAGGTGTGGCCCGAGAGAGTATGAAGGTGGAAATCAAAGTTGCCTTGATTCTGCCACCAAGCCCAGGAGGGTCTGAGGACCACAGCCTCACATGACAAGGTGGGGGGGGGGAGCCCCAGCCCCAAGTAGATCCAAGGTCAAGGATTGCACGACTTTCTAAATCTTCTGCCCCTTGGCTCTTGACAAATAGACAGAACACACTGCATTCTCAGAAAATATTTATTGAAGGGCTGGGGAGACAACTCCAGAGTTCAGAGATGGCTCCTCTTCCAGAGGACCCCGGCTTGGTTCCCAGCACTGAGATCAGAGGGCTCACAACAGTTTATAACTCCAGTTCCAGGAAATCTGATGCCCTCTTCTGCCCTCTGCCAGACAGACACACACACACACACACACACACACACCACGTAAATACAAATCATTTTTAAAAGGTAGAGAACTTCTGAGGAATGACATCGAAAGCTAACCTCTGACCTCCATACTCATGTGTGCCACACATATGTGAACACACACACACATTGAATAGGAAAAAAGATTGGTCCTTCTCTGTGTCTACATGTCTGCTTTGCGTTTTGCTTTGTTTGTTTGTTTTTTCCTTCCTAGCCACTCCTCATGCCTGTCTCTCACCAGCTCAGGATGCTATTCTACACCCCCCCCCCACCCCGCTAACTCGTGAGATTTTGGGGTGTGTGTGTGTGTGTGTGTGTGTAATATTTCCAGTCTACAGAGGCAAAGCAGACCAAAAGCTGCTAATGGAAGCCCAAAGACACGTGATTCAAAACATGTTTGAGACAGAGGTTCCTGGAGCCTTTGTGTGTGTGTGTGTGTGTGTGTGTGTGTGTGTGTGTGTATGCACATGGGTTCACAGTACACGGCTTCTCCCAACAGCCAACACCAACCACCCCATATCCCAGGGCTACCCCCAGGGTGTTAGAGTTGCCACCAGGAATCACTGGAGCCAGAAGTGCTCAGTAGCTAATTGGCAGAGGACACCTTACCCTTGTCTAATGATTGACAGGTGTGGTGATGTCAAAAACTACTGCTTCCTGCTAGCCTGTCTGGGCAGCTCTGAGATGTGACTCACATCTGTGCAGGGTGACCAAGCCGAAGTGACCCTCAGAGGACTTCTTCGTTTGGTCTCACCCTTTCCCTGTCTTACCTTGCTCCTTGGAAACCTTTCCAAACCTTGCCTCAGGGTCTTCCTTTCAGAATCCCAGAATCAAGAGATGCCCGACCGAAGCCGTGAGCTTCTGACTTCAACTGTCTTTGGTGCTTGACCTATCTTTGGTGTAAGCACCTATCTTTTGGTGCTTGAGATGTTTTTTCAATCATACTAACCAGTTCACTATTTTTACAGTCATTTTCAAACTTGAATGACCATCCCCATTTCAGGATACCTTGGAGACAAACAGGTTCAAACATTCTATGCATGGTTGATATGATTAGATTGCTTCAGAGGCAATGCAGCCTTGGACATCACAAGGAAAGGAAAGGAAGGGCTCAAAGAGGAAGAAGATATGCTATCAAAGTTGGGTTTGTAATTGTCCTTCATGTAGGACCATAATTAAATGGAAGCTAGAGTGACCGGATTCATTTAATGTTCTCCCTCTTTAAAGATTCTATGTTTATTTTTGCCACTAGTTATTGAAGCCCCAGCTCCTTCTTTTTATTTCCAGATAAGGTTTTACTAACCTTGTAATCCCTCTGCCTCCACAGCCCAAATAGTTGGGATGACAAGCTTGTACCACCAGACCCAACTTCTTTTTACATTTTTGTTTATCTATCTGAGACAGTCTTACATAGATGACCTCATATTAGTGCCATATCCAAGGATGACCTTGAATGCCCACGCTGAGATTACAACCGGTCACCACAGACTCTTTTGAAATTTTTTATGGCATTAAAAATACAGAGGCATCTCTCTCTCACTCACACACACACACACACACACACACACAAAGTAACTCCAGCTGTTTACAAACTCCTTTACAATTCCTCCCTTTCTTTCATTCATGTGAATACTTTTACCAAGTCCTTTTTCTGCAGTCTTTTGCCACAGTTTCCCCACCAGCTGCCAGCTAGATCTGAAGAAGATGTGCCATGGTCTGGACACTCAGCTCACCTGTGTTTTCCTGTACCATTAGCAGTTTTCCATATCACAAACACTCCTCGTGCCGCCATTACCCTTCATGGCTGTATATTGTTCCACTCAAAGGAGGTATCATGGATTTTGGCTGCTCTGCAAATGCAGCTATCTGAAGTAAGATTGGGCTGAAAACACTCTGGATTTTTGTCTACTCTTATACACAGTTCATTCGGTTTAGATTGGTTGCTTTGCACTGTCAGAGATTAAACTTTTTTTTTAATTGGATATTTTCTTTATTTACATTTCAAATGTTATTCCCTTTCCTGTTTTCCCTCTCTCCCAGAAACTCCCTATCCCATCCCCCTCCCCCCTGCGTCCATGAGGGTGTTCCTTCACCCATCTACCCACTCCCACCTCCCAGCCCTTGATTCCCTACACTGGGGCATCTATGGAGCCTTCATAGGACCAAGGACCTCTCCTCCTATTGATGCCTGACAAGGCCATCCTCTGCTACATATGCAGCTGGAGCCATGTGTACTCCTTGGTTGGTGGCTTAGTCCCTGGGAGATCTGGGAGGGGGGTCTGGTTGGTTGGTATTATTGTTCTTCCTATGAGGTTGCAAACCCCTTCAGTTCCTTCCGTCTTTTCTCTAACTCCTCCATTGGGGACCCCACGCTTAGTCCAATGGCTGGTGTAAGAATCTACCTCTGTATTTGTAAGGTTCTGGCAGGGCCTCTCAGGAGACAGCTATATCAGGCCCCTTCAGCAAGCATTTCTTGGCATCCACAATAGTGTCAGGTTTTGGTGACAGTATCTGAGATGAATCCCCAGGTGGGACAGTGTCTGGGGATGACCTTTCCTTCAGTCTCTGCTTCACACTTTGTCTCCATATTTGCTCCCACAAGTATTTTGCTCCCCTTTCTAAGAAGGACCAAAGCACCCACACTTTGGTCTTCCTTCTTCTTGAGCTTCATGTGATCTGTGAATTGTACCTTGGGTATTTGGAGCTTCTGGGCTAATATCCACTTATCAGTGAGTGCATACCATGTGTGTTCTTTGGTGACTGGGTTGGCCTCTTAAAGCCTCCAGATGCCAGGCAGGCACTCAGCTACCCAGGCGCATCCCCAGCTGCCATGTTATTTCTTTCTAAAATTTGTGGGGGGTGTTTTTATTGTTATTTTTAGTTTTGTGTAGATGTGCTGGTGTGTGTGTGTGTTCAAGTGACTGTAGGAGCCAGAAGAGGGTATCACGTCCCCTGAAGATGGAGTTGGAGTTGCAGGCAGCTGTGAGCCACTCCACATGGATGCTGGGATCAAATGCAGGGCCCCTGTAGGAACTCTGGTTCTAAACCACGGAGACCTCTTTGCAGCCACACCCACCCCAATCATTTCTTGAAGAGCATTTTCTAGTAAAGGAACAATGCCCGTGATGTGACATACTGTCACTTTCTTCCCCTTGTCCCCAGCCACTAAAACTCAGGGCTGCCTTAAGCAGTGCTTTTAAACCCAGGGAGGTTTCTTGGCTTGTTTGTTTGTTTGGGAGATTGTTCTAGGCCAGTGAGATGGTTCTGCAAGTGGAGGTGCCTGCCAGCATGTTTGAAAACACCAGTTCAAGGCCCTGGACCTATGTGGTGGAAGGAGAGGACTGCCTTCCAAAGCTGTTCGTTGATCTCAGTAATGCACTGTGATGCACACACACACACACACACACACACACACACACACGTGCCCTCCCACCCAGAGAGAGAGAGGGGGGGTTAAAATAAAAATAAATCCTTTTTAAAAAATCTAATGAGTTCAAGTATCACAAATTTATTTTCAACTTTTTTAAATTTCATTTTGAGATTGGTTTGTTTTGGGTTTTTTTTTTTTGGTTTGTTTGTTTGTTTGAGGTTTTGGTTTTGTTTCCATTTTCTTTTCTTTTCTATTTCTTTCTTTCTTTTTCTCCCCCCCCCCCCCACGCCACCACCACCACCCTCAAACCCCACCCCCCACTCCCCCTACCCCCCCCCCCTATTGATGGTGGTGGTTTGTTTGTTTTTTGTGATGTTGGGGATAGAACTCTGGACCTTAGCACACGCAAGCCAAGTTCCTCTACCCTTGGACTCTACCCTAACTTTTAGCAAAGATCTTGAACCTTTCCAGGAATAACACCAACCTTGTGGATCCATTGTGCAAATGATAGAAAATGACATTTTAGTGCCTCTCAAATTTCTCTACCCCGCTCTGACCTTCGGAAGACTTTCCCCCTAGGAGGTCGTCCCCGCGATTGCGTTGTTCACATTACTTAAGCGTTGACAAGACAAACAAGCAGGGCCAGATACCAGCAGGGCCAGATTTCTGTTTTCTCCTCTATCTTGGGATCTGCTGGGATCGCCCCTTCTCAAAACTCATGAAGTGTTAAACCTTGAATCGATCTCCTGGAGTATCTGCATGCCCAGGAGATTCTGTGACTTTCCAGCGTCTCTGAGGCTGGGGGTAGTGAGCCAGGGACTTGTGTAAGCTTGAGAGCCTGCGTTCAGATCCCTCGCACCCACGGGAAAAGCTAGGCACTGTGGGAAATGTTGTCAGCTCCTCACTGAGGAGCCAGCAGCCAAGAGGATCTCTGGGCCTTGCTTGCAAGCCGGGCTAGCCAATCAGTGAGCTGCAGGGAGAGGGAGCAAAGCATCTGAAAGGATAAAATAGGGAGTGGCTGAGGAAGACACCCAGGAACAACCTCTGATCCTCAGAGAGATGAAGACAGAGACAGAGAGACAGAGATAGACAGAGACAGAGATAGAGAGAGACAGAGATAGACAGAGACAAACAGAGATAGACAGAGACAGATAGACAGAGACAGAAGAGACAGAGAGAAACAGAGATAGACAGAGATAGACATAGATAGAGACAGAGAGAAACAGAGACAGAGACAGAAATAGAGACAAACAGAGACAGACAGAGACAGAGGTAGATGGAGACAGAGATAGACAGAGACAGAAGAGACAGAGAAACAGAGATAGACAGAGACAGAGATAGAGAGAGAGAGACAGAGATAGACAGAGACAAACAGAGATAGACAGAGGCAAAGATAGACAGAGACAGAAGAGACAGCGAGAAACAGAGATAGACAGAGATAGACAGAGACAGAGACAGAAATAGAGACAAACAGAGACAGAGACAGAGGTAGATGGAGACAGAGATAGACAGAGACAGAAGAGACAGAGAGAAACAGAGATAGACAGAGATAGACAGAGACAGACAGAGACAGAGGCAGATGGAGACAGGAACATCTCCAGTGTACTTAATGGTTCTGTCTTCTTGCGTACAATTGGGAAACACAACAGCTACTCAACTCCACTGTAGGATTTTTAAACTCAGAGAAGCTGATTCCTGTGCTTCCACACCCTGGCAAGAAAGAAACCACACTCACAGGAAGAATTTTGTTTCAGGGTTTAAGGTAAAAAATAGAAGAAGAAAAAAATGAAGTTTAGAGTCTGTTTCTCCATGAATCATCAGCCTATGACCCTTCTGCTGACCACAGCCAGAGGTCACAGACAAAGGTGACCACAGCCAGGGGCCCCAGCCACAGGCGATGACTTCCCCACGTAGGGGGATGACACCCTCCTCATAGGTGACTCTGCTGATGGCCTTTTCTCTTCTTTCCGGACCTTTCTGGGTTAGGATCACTTGGGGGAATTCTAGTTGCAGCTTCACCGAACAAACCCGTTTTACCACTCCAGGGAATCTAGTTTGGCCTCGCGCTCACTACAGAATCACAGACAGGAGAAGTGAGGCTGGCAGCTCAGCTGATGAGCAGCTAGATCTGTGCATGCACTGCCAATTCGATCTAATTAAGAAGCACTAACGCACTAATGACGCATAGAGAAAAGATTCAAACAGGACAACGGGGCGGGGTTCCGGATAGCATCTCCACAAGCTGCAAAGGCTCCGGGTACAGTGGAGCCCCTAGACATACAGTATTGTGCCAAAGCTGACTGGGTACCTCCCTTCCACACACAGAGGGGGACCAGGCCTAGGACCTAGATAAATAGTCACCTCAGACCAGAACACCAACCAAGGCTGAAGAAGTCTGTCAGTGCTTTCTGGTCCAAGGACACACATGAAACGATGCTGTTTTACTTATTAATATTTATTCCTAGGAAATTAACACACTCGTTGTATAGATCTGTGACCCTGGGCAGTTGTCACAGTTTGTCTTACCACTGGCTCCTTCCAAAGCACATCCAAACCAAAGGACACCCAAAAGAGGCAGTGAGAACCACTCGGGTTCTCACTCTGAGCATTTCCCACTCAAGCCAAAACCGACAGCGTCCCACCGAGGCAGAGAGTAATCAGGCTCTCCCCCGCAGGTCAACCACAGCACTGCTTGCCGCTTACCTGTCACCAGCACCGCCTTTTGATCCACAGGTAACAAGTCTTGGTCCGATGAACTCAGGTACAGGAGGAAGCAGGACGCCGATAAGAGGAACACGCTGCAGAGGAGGGACAGGCCGAGCAGGCAAGCACCTCCCCAGAGGCCAGCGAGACACAGCACCTGGCTCCGCAGCTGCCCGGGACTCCCGGATTTGCAGAGAAGCATGCCCCCCAGCACTGCGGTGGCAGCCAAGCAGAGCCATGCTGACTCAGAGGAAAACGGGCTCATTCTCCTCTGGCCTTCACTTGCTCTGGGCCAGTGAGGAGCTGTGAGTGCAAAAGCTGGCTGGAGGCAGCCAGGCTTATATGAAGGGAGAGGCGAGAGGGAGGGGGGGACATCAGCCCCCGCACCCTTTGAACGAGCATGTTAAAGGTGGTGATAGGGGAAACTGCTCCCGGGAGGTAATTAAGCTGTTCACTGTGATATAAATACCTGCTCATTCCCCTAAGGCACTCAACACATACATACACATACACACACACCCATACAAATACACACACACACACACATACACATACAGACATACACACACATACAGACATACACATACACACACATGCACACACACAAACACACACATACACATCATACACACACATACAGACATACACACACACACACACACACACACACACACACATGCACACACACACACCTTCCCACCAGAGAGATGTTTACCCAGGTAATGATTGACAGAATTGGAATCACAAGAAGACAGTCTCCTTTGGATGTGCCCTCTCTGTGTTTGTTGAGTTCTTTTGCTAACTCTGAGTGTCACTGTATGTGTGACCGTGAGTGTGTGTGTGTGTGTGTGTGTGTGTTATCTAGGTAATCAATGAAGCTTGGAAGGTGGATTCTAAGAAGAAACCATGCCTGATTTGGCCTGCATCCAGAGGATTACTGCTGACTGAGACAGGTTAAAGGCTCAATGAACCAAAAGGAGGCAACTCCTTAGAGGCAGATGGGAGGTGCCTGTGTCTTCCCAGGGCAGTTGTGCCAGGTGGGAGACCGTAGCAGTGACAATCCGACTGAGAAAAGCTGTCAGAACTTTCTCGTGACCAGTGCTCTGCTCAGTTCTGACTCAGTCTACCCTGCTGGAGGCTCTGTTCTGGGTAGTAGGACTCTGTCTCCAAATAGGATGTGCTTTCATCATTTCTATTCATGTGGCAATAACAAGAGAGGCAGTCCGAGGCTAGAGAGATTAGGAGGCGAAATGCAGCACCAGCCAGCCGGCAGTCAGCAGGCCAATCCCCGGCATTGCCCTTTGAACCACCCCCTGTCTGCTTTAGGTCAAACACAGAAAAGCAACCCTTCCTGCGCTAGTTCCTCCTCTCGCCTGGCTTGCATCTTACACAATCCTTTGTTAAGAGTCGGCTTGTAAACAAGAAAATTCAGGTTGGGAGAGGTTGTGCTTTATCCGAGAGCAAGGAATCTGAATCCACGCACCTGTGACTCACCAACTCAAGAGCCATTCTGTAAGAACAGGGGAAATAGTTCAGTCCCTACACATATATATCCGGGTACAATATACCATGGACCATGGACACACTTGCATGAACACCTGCAAGACATACACACACTACACACACACACACACCAGTTCCAATACTGATGCCCACTGGGTTTGATGGGTGTGGGGCTCACTGGCGTCTGCCTAGGAGGGGTGCAGGAATCGAACCTGACAGACAGTGAGAAAACTGGAGAGCTCTCTCCTGTGTGTTCAGATGGCTCATATTTAAACCCATTTCAGTTTCCACGGTTGTTAAGGATGATGTCATCTTGGCTGGGGGCGGGGGAGGGAATGCTGTCTCTTCACCTGTCAATAACGCTGTGCCCCACCTGGAACCCTAGACAGGGCCTCAGAAAGGCTGCAGAGTTGCATGTTTTAAAGAAAGAGAGCACAGGAGGCAGGAGGTCTGCTAGAACTCACACCCCCCTCCTGAGAATACAGACTTGTTCTAGAGCGAAGGTGCAGAGAGGCAGAGGGGAGGGGTGGGAGGAGTCTGGCACTGCGGATGGATGGAGAGGGAAGCAGGGTTTTCTCACAACCTAACCCAGTGGCACAGCCTGTAGGAAAACCAGTGAGGCCTTAGATGGGGAGTCGGCTTCTAGCTCAGATGTAGCTCAGAAGAGTACCTGGGGCCAGTGCTTTTGTCAAGGGAGGATGAGGTAGGCCAGCCCTGGAGCCAGGCTAGTTCAAGAGCCAAGGGAAGCAGGCTAAAAGGCAGGAAGCTGTGAGCTACGCTGTGGGGTGGGATCATCGTGGGAGTCAACAGAGCATGCGTGAGAGACCTGTGTGGGGTGGCCGCAGTTATCACCACTCCCAGGCAGCCTCGTGGACACTCCCCTGCAAGCTTAGGGAAGTAGGGCTGTGGAATTCTTGAGTAGCCTTAAACCTTTCCTCTCTCGCTCTGCAGAACCGCCATCCCATCCTAATCCTGACTGCACAGCCAGACTAGCTTTTGTTCTTTTCTCGGGACGTTGACACTGTGGCTTCTGGATCGGAGCAGAACCGAATGTGTTTGTGTGGGTTTTTCCTGACAGGCTCACGTTCTCCTTTTTTTCTTCAGGTGCCTCACATAACTGGGGGAACGCTGACTCCGTACAAAACAGAAATTGAAGCAGAGATATTTCCCAGCCTAAGATCAAAAGGGGGCTGTACAATGGCCCCACCATTTAAGGGTTTGTGCAGGTTACCTGCCATTCTAGACTGCTTCCTACTCAGTAGAATGGCGGTTAGAGATGCTCCTCTTCCATGGGGACGTTTTGAAGTGAAGGAACAACCTGGTTCTTCCACCAAGCCTAGCACTGGTGTAACAGCAGGTGTACAGTTATGAACAGAGGCTGTTTTCCCTCACTGATTCAAAGGCTCTCCTCCTCTTCGCCCTTACTGCTGTTCCCAGTCTCCTCTTCCCGTCTTTCTCTACTCAATTTGTCGCCCGACTTCCCTTGGTACCCTTCCCATGACGTCATCTTGAGTGTCACCTGCTCAAACCCCACCGGAATCCATCCTTTCTGTCACACTTAGTTCAGTCAACAATTCTGGACTGGTTTGTTCATTCTGAGAAATGGTCTACTGTTTCTTCTATTAGGACAGTGGTTCTCAACCTCTGGGTCACGAGCCCTTTGGGGATCAAATGACTCTTTCACAGGAATCACCTAGGACCATCAGAAAACACAGATATTTACATTTTTATTTATAACAGTAGTAAAGTTAGTTATGAAGCTGCAACAAAAATGATTTTGCAGTTGGAGGTCACCACAATATGAGGAACTGTATTAAAGGGTCTCGCTCAGCATTAGGAAGGTTGAGATATACTGCTCTAGAGAGTGATTCTTGAGTGATTCTTGAAGCCCTCAGTGCTGTGAGCATTGTGTAATTGTGAAATTTTCAGACAAAAACCTAACTCACATCCTTCTGATCCTACAATTCTTTCTTTCCCTGGGGACCGTCATGGTCTTTGTCTACCTGAGAATCACACAAGCCCTTAGCAAGGACTTCCTCTTCTTGCCTATGGCATTGGGCTTTCTAGTTTGTCCCTAGTATTTTGACCTGGAACTGCCCTCAAGACCAGTCTTACATGGTTGGTTGTTGAGGGTCTGATGCTGTTCTTGTGAACCAATCCCCTAATGAATAAAGGAGCCAATCACTGGGTGAGTAGGCAGGACTTCCAGGTTGGATGCAGGAAGAGGGGAAACAGGAGAGCGTTAGGTCTTTTGGGGATGGGGACAGCAGAGGGATAAGATGAAGCTGCCAGAGTTTCCCAGTATCATGGCGGATCCACAAGGATTTGCCACTGGAGGAATCAATCAGATTTTATAAGGCTTATAAGATTAGATTTTAGTTGTTATGCCCAGAGATTGAGTTACCATTGTTTCTGAACTAAGTTTGTGTTGCGTTTTCCTTCACACAGTGGCTGTCTGGGTTCAAGAGAGAAAAGTACAAAGGCCAAGCATGGGATTGCCTGAGGTGCACCACAAAGGCCGTGGGGGGATTTGAAGCACACGGCTGGCATGGTAGTGACCCACCAGTGGGATCCTAGTGAGCTGGGTGGAGAAATTGTGGAGTTCTCAGAGTCAACATCTCTACAAGATTAAAACAGGTCAGCCATTGGTGCATGGCTGGCCAGGTCGCCATTCAATATTTTTTAATATTTCCCACAACCGTTAGTGTCCTATCTGGCAAACTTTTGTCCAGCTTCTCAAGGAGGAGGGATGGATGGATCATGTGATTCTTAGTAATGATGTCCCTGGGTCAGTCCACTGTGACCTTCTGTGGGTGGAGAAGCCTTTTGAAAGACACTTTCTGAAGATGATAACTTTAGTTATCTATAGATAGTTATCCATATAACTATCTACTAGTTACTTTTTTCCATTTAGTGACAAAATAACTGACAAGAAGCAACTTAAGGAACTGTCTATGTTGGCTCACAGTTTGAGGGGATACAATCCATCATGGCGGAGAAAACATGGCAGCAGGAGCATGAGGCAGCTGGTCACATGGCATCCACAGCAGGAAGAAGAGAGAAGAATGCTTGTGCTCAGCTCACTTTCTCCTTTTTATTCAGTCTGGGACCCCAGCCCAGAGATGATACCGCCAGCATTCAAGATGGGCCTTGCCACCTCAGCTAAACCTTCCTGGAAACACCTTCATAGACCCACCCAGCAGTGTGTTCCCACATTTGTTAGAGTTGACCATAGAACTTAACCATCACAGTCACCAAAGGAGAGGATTTCCCAAATGGAGCAACGATAGAAATGCTAAGAATCTGCAAATGTGTAGTTGGTTAGTATCCACGACTCTTGAGCGGGGATGGCAGTGTACAGAAGTGACTTCCCTTCTAGAGTGGGGATTCCCTCTGAAACATCTCCACCAAGTGGCCATCTTTGTTATTGCCAGGTGACTCTGGACAAGACAGAGTTCCCTCTGGTGCACTTGATCTGGGCACTTGTTTTCCTTTCCCTTTTGGAAGTCATGTACACACATCTTCCAGATGCTGAGACACAGATGCTGAACAGCTTGGGCAGCTGTTCCAAGCAGATGATTATGTACTGGCTAGTTTTGTGTGTCAACTTGACACAGGTTGGAGTTATCACAGAGAAAGGAGCTTCAGTTGGGGAAGTGCCTCCATGAGATCCAGCCGTGGGGCATTTTCTCAATTAGTGATCAAGGGGGGAGGTCCCCTTGTGGGTGGTACCATCTCTGGGCTGGTATTCTTGGGTTCTATAAGAGAGCAGGCTGAGCAAGCCAGGGGAAGCAAGCCAGTAAGGGACATCCCTCCATGGCCTCTGCATCAGCTCCTGCTTCCTGACCTGCTTGAGTTCCAGTCCTGACTTCCTTTCGTGATGAACTGCAATGTGGAAGTGTAAGCTCAATAAACCTTTCCTCCCCAACTTGCTTCTTGGTCGTGACGTTTGTGCAGGAATAGAAACCCTGACTAAGACAGATGCCCTTCAGCCTCTCAAGTGTTCCTTAGACAAGGTAGACTATATTTGCTCTGGTGTTGAGTTCTTCAATGAGCCACATGCCCAAAAGTCCCAACACCACTGAGATAATGATGCTGGAGGTCCTGCTTGGCATTTTGATATAGCGAGTGGCACATGGTAATTCACTGAACATAGAGTATGCATATATCACTGTGGTCCTGACCCAATGGTTAACACAAAGACAGGTTGGTACAGGACATAACATAATCTCAGAAAATTGAGGGCAGCGTTGCTGATAACACATGCCTTTTGAACACCCAGGGGATAATGAATATTTTGTATATTCAACTATAATTTTACAAATATTATATTTTGTATAATTCTTTATTCTATACAGTGAGGGAGAAAAAGAGAGGGGTGCTCCAACAGCCAAGAGCCTGCCACACAAGCATGAGGACCTGAGTCTAGATCTCCAGAACTGACCTAAAACCTTCAGCATGATGCATGTGTTTGCAATGCCTGCAGTGGGTAGGTGGAGATAGGTGCATCCCTACCTCTCACTGGTCAGTCAGCCCAGCCAAATTAATGATCTCTACGTTCAGTGAGAGACATTTCCATGCAACATAATAATGTAGAGAATGATTGAAGAAGACCTGGACATTGATCTCTGACCTATATACATACATGTACACATAGACGCTTGTGCACCCTTACATGTGCATGCATACACACAAACACACACAGACTCTCACACAACAAGACAAATATACACATGTACCCTACACCCACCACTACCCACAAAAATCTAAGTAAAACTCCAGATGTTATAGGTATTTTCACATCATTTTTAACTTTTTACTCTAAACTGTAATACATATAAAAAGTTGTCCAAAATGTAAGTGAATAAATAATTATGTATCCATGCATTCATTCTCCCTCCCTCCTCCCTATCTCCAAATATATTTTCGTGAAATCCAATTTGAGGGGCTAAATAAATGGCCCAGTTGTTAAGAGCATTTGCTGCTCTTGTAGATCCAAGTTCAATCCCCAACACCCACACTGGGTAGCTCACAACCACCTGCAACTCCAGCTCCGGGGGATCCAACACTTCTTTCTGCAGGCACCCTCACACATGTACACACACACACACACACACACACACACAGTCTCTCCCACACAATCACACACAAATAAAAATAAAATAAATATTTTTTAAATGATCATGGTCTTTGCACTAGATTGATTCATTTACACTTAATGTACATATGAGTGTATTTCATTTAAATCCACTGTCTGTTTAAACATTCACTATGACTTTTCTACTCTCTGGCCTTGAATTTCGAGTTTTTTATTGCTCTGTGTTCCACTCACTCCTCTCATTACATTGACATTTCTGAGTTATTTGCACTTCTTTTAATGATTCTAGAGAAGCTTATCAAAGTTCATCATGACCTGGTATGTTTGTTCCATTCCTAGATAAGCAAAGACCTTTGGACACTTAGAAGCCATGGGAGTGCTGACCAGCACAGCACTGGCCCAACAGGCATTGAGCCCAAGCTTCCCCCTCCACACCCCAGCACCACACAGAAAAATTCTTCTTTCTTTTTGTGTATTCCCGATAACCCACGACAGTCAGAGAAAATAGGTTCATGCTTTGTGGTTGTTGCTCTGTACTGGGAATGGAGTTCAGAGCCTGATGCTCCAGAAATTCCCTTCTGCTGAGCCAATCCCCTAGACGCTCACCGGGGGATTCAGGCCCAAGCCACTCTCACATGCCGCTGTGTCACCAGTTCTAATTATCCAGATACGTCAAATCTCTTTGGTTTTGTTGTCTTTCTTTGTATATAGCGACCAATTGTTAGTTTCCTATCGAATTATTGCCTCTTGTTGCCTTTCATTTCCTTGTTTGTCTCCAACCTCACTGCCACAATCACTTTCCCTTTGTGTTTCCTTAAGTTTAGGCCTTAGAGATTAAACTGCTCAGTTTTTGTTTTGCTGAAAATGACAGTCCATCTTCTCCATTAAAGACATTTTCACTGGATATAGAATTCCTGTTTGGCAACTGATCTCTTGAAGCATTTTCATGCTTTTTGGGGGAAATTTAAAATACTTGAATTTCCTTTGTTTCACAAACTCTTTTGAAAATCTGTGTGTATATATATATATGTGTGTGTGTGTGTGTGTGTGTGTGTACATTTGTATGCATCTATGTGTGTGTGCATGCAGGCATGTGTGCATATGTGTATTATGTGTGTGCATGTATCTGTGTGCATGTGTACATGTGTGTGTAGGCATGCATGTATACACATGTGTATTGTGAGCATGCATGTGTTTGCATGCACACATGTGTTCATGTATGTAAGTGCTGGTGGGTATAAGCTACAACATGAAAGTAAAGGTCAGAGGGAACCCTCCAGTGTCAGTTCTCACCTTCCACCTTGCTGGAGACACGGTCAACTTGCTGCTCAACCTAAATGTACTCTAGGCTGGTTAGCCCTACAACTTCCAGAAATTCTCCACTTCCCATCTCTCGGTAGAAGAACCAGAATTACACATCTGCCCCACCTCATCTGGCTTTGTGTGGATCCTAGGGAATCCAAACGCAAGTTTTCAGGCGTGTATATGCCATGATTTTTCTTTTCAACTCTACCCAAACTTTAATTAATACCTGGGAAGAGAGATCTCAATGAGGAATCGCCTCTATAAAATGTACCTGTGGGCCCATCTGTGGGGGCATTTTCTTGACTGTTGACCTTTTTGGGAGGGCCCAGACCACTGTGAGCAAGTGTTACCCCTACGCAGGTGAGCCTGGGCTATGTAAGGAAGATAGCTGAGCTGAGTAAGCCAGAGGAGGCAAGGCAGTTCATGGTGCTCCTCCACGGTCTCTGCTTCAGTTCCTACCTCTAGGTGACTGCCTTGAATTCTTCACATGGCTTCCCTCAGATTACGGACTGAGAGCCAGATAAATCCTTTCCCCCTCAAGTAGCTTTCGGTCCTGAAGATTATCACAGCAACAAGAAGCAAACGAGGCCACCTCACCAACGCTTTGCCCACGGGGTCATCTGCGAATCCTTGTTTCACAAGCTACAAGAAGGTTGATCCTAATGACTTGTTTGTCCCTTCCAGAAAGAACATCCTTAAGCCTTTTAAAACCCCTTGTGGTAAAAATCAGTTCATGCCCTTGTAAGGTGTTGTGCTTGCATTAAAATGAAATCTTTGAAATTATAGTTACTTAGATTAGTCCCTGTTCTCCCTTTCAGCGCCATGTTTTAGAGAAACTCAAAGACCCATATCTCCCAAAGACTGTTTGTTTTGGTTTCTTATGACACCTGAAATGGAACCAGGAGTCTTGATCTTGCTAGGTGTATATTGTACCACCAATGTACACCCTCAGCCTGTACTTTAGGTGTTTCTACTTCTTGGAATGGAGCAGTCATTAAGCCAGCATCCACTGATATGTGCATGCCCTATGCCTTTTGGTTATGGGAATTAAGCCGCAGACCTTGCACTAGGTTCTCTGCATCTCTCCAGCCCCAAGTTCTGAACCTGGATGCAAGGAAAATAAAAAAAGAAAGAAAAAGATATCTTCTCTCAGTGAGCTTGGGGTCCAGGCAGGGAGAAAAGCCAATAAATAAGCAATTACCAAGCAAACATTGCCAACATGGGAAGCCTTTCACAAGTTGGGGTTAATCATAGAATATGGCTTTACTTTGCCAGGCAAGTTTGTCAAATCCCTGACTGGAGTGCAGACTCACTGTTTACACATTCTGGTTAACAGTGTGGGCAGCCCATCAGAACACAGACACAGGCTAGTAGGACTTAGCTATTTATTGGATCATTGTGTTAATTCCTGGTGATCTCTCTCTCTCTCTCTCTCTCTCTCTCTCTCTCTCTCTCTCTGTGTGTGTGTGTGTGTGTGTGTATGTGTGTGTATTAGCACACATGTGCACTTGGGTACATATAAGCATATGTGGAGATCAAAGGTTAGGAGCAAGCATCTTCCTCTATAACTCTCTACCTTTGTTTTTTCGAGACAAGGTCTCTCACTAAACATAAATGACTTTGATTTGGCTAATCTGGATGGCCAAACTTCAGGAATCTACCTGTCTCTTCCTCCCACCACACACACACATACACACACACACACCAACACTCACTCTGGTATTACAGACACACACCACCACACTCAGTTCTTCACACCAGCTCATCAGCTTTTAATCCTCTGCCTTTTCCATGAGTGGCTTGCTAAGGACTCACCGTAGCCTACAGGTTGTATAACATCCATGTGCTTTTGATATGAATTCTGGGAATCCAAACACAGGTCATCCTGCTTGTGCTGGACGGACACACTTTACCTACTAAACTGTCACCCCGACCCATCACTTCCTTCTCTGGGGTTACCCACACTGAGTCTTAAAGGAACCATTCGAGGATTCTCTCTCTCTCTCTCTCTCTCTCTCTCTCTCTCTCTCTCTCTCTCTCTCTCTCTTCCTCTTCCTCTTCCTCTTTGAAAGAAGACAGTTGAGAGAGTGGGGCTCCTAGTGATCAGAAGCCTCTCTAGGAATATCTAACCTATAGAGGCCTGCATGGTGTGCATATTTGTAGATGAAATCCAAATCTGGATTCACTTGTAATAAGGGGAGGTGTCCTTTCTTTAGGTTGGTGACCATTTGTTTATACGGTCACTTCCTAGTTTTCCAGCCTCTTTCTATCTATTCCTCCTAGGAACCTTTGCTGTGATTTGAAGTGATACATTTCCTGGATTTTAACTAAGTACCTGGACCGCCGCAGAATACAGGAATCGCCTATGACCCCAGTGAGATGAAGATGTGGTGGGGTTGGGCGCTGGCTATAAGTGGATGCAAGATGGGACCACTTAACAGGAAAGGACCTGTGGGGACCGGTCATTCCCTGCACTGCTCACTGCGCCGAGCCTCTCAGCCCATCTCTGCCTGTCTGTCCTATCCCTCGGGCTGGTTCCTTACTTTTAAAGCCATGGAAGTGGATGGTCTCCGTCAACTGGGGACAGCAGGGGTGGGAGAAGAAAGTGCGGGTGTTTGTATTGAGGCTGGAGGGAGAAGTGTGGACACCAAAAACTGGGTTTGCCCTCCCTACTGAGGTAATCCCAAGGCTCCACACCAGGACCCAAGGACTCCAGGATACGCAATGAGCTGCACCTGCTCGAATTTGAACTCACCCTGGAGTGAGGTGACCGAAGAATCCAGAAGTGACAACGTGTGACTACATGCAGAGAGACATAACCTGGGCGTTAGAGGTGTGTAGGTGTGGAGGGTGGGGTTAGATGTATGTTTGTGTCTGGTATTTGAGACTGTTGGGCTCAGTGTGGAAGCTGAGAAAACTCACTTCAGAGACGGAAGCTGAAAAACGAGAGCTTTGTTTTCTGAGAGCTCAGGGAGACTGTCAGTGCCGGATCTGGACAGCTGCCCCTAAGGGAAATTGTATTACATTTTTGTAGAATTGGAACACCAAGTGTGTGTGGGGGGGGGGGGAGAGCATGGAAGGCGCTGACCAATCATATTTTGACACGAAGGGTTAAACAAGGAAGTTAACGTTGGGGACTGGGCCTTATCCAGGCCACCTGGTTTCAGGGTCCTGAGTCAGCTTTTGCAGTCAGGTCCCGTCCTGGACGCTGACTTGGAATTTGGAATGGTAAGGAAACAAGGAGAGATCAAGCTGCACACAGACAATTACTTCAAGACGAGCAGCACATATGTGACTCGTGTGCCTTAGCGCAGATGGCGGGATAACAACATCTTCTCTCTGTACATCCTGCACTGGTCAGCAGACCAGCACGAAGCATCTGAACGCGCAGGATAGCAGTTGGGGTCCGGGGCCTGGGAACCTGAACTCAGTTTTGATTCTGCCAGGAAGCTGGAACTCATTTCTGAGATGGTTAACCCTTTAGGACAGCAGGGCCCCAGTAGATAACGTCTAACTTCAGAAACCTCCTCTTTCCTGGCAAGTCGATCAGATGCAAAAGTCACCCGGACTTGCATCCTCTTCCTGTGGGTGGCAGCTGCGTCTGGCAGAGACTATGCGTGTGAACTTTGCCTCTGTGCACTAAATACCTCTGCTAATCCACAAGGAAAGCCATGGTGAAAGGGTGGGACAACCCTCTGTAATTAAACAGCAACGGCTTTACCAGCTCATCAGCTTCTAATGCCCTGCCTTTTCCATCAGCGGTTTACTGAGGCCCCATTGTAAGCAGAAGGTTGTGTAATCACTGCCCCTCCTTGCTCAAGTGTGTGAGAGAGCAAGGCACGTGCTCACATGCATCGGCAGTGCTACACCAATGTCACAAGTCAGGACAGAGGTGTTGATGGAAGGCAGCCTGAAGACCTCCAGTTCTATTCTGATTTAGCCGCTTAGAGAGCAACAAGGCTTCTCCATCTACCTGGCTCAGCTTCATGTGAGTACAATAGGACTGCAACACACACACACACACACACAAACACACACACACACACACAAATGGTCTGCCTGCATGTTCAGACGCCTCTCTCTTCTTAATCTCCACCTTGTACTTTTTGAATTTTATATCCACTGTCTTTCCTTCTAAGAACATAGGGAAAGAATTAGAATTCTACCCAGGATGGAGGAAGGAGATGGGATGGACATCTTGCTAGCCTGTTCCTGTGATGGAGACAGGGACGCAGATTAGACGCTCATTCTGTGTTCCACACCATGCTGGAGCAGTCATTTGTCCAGGCAGAGATGACAGAGATGTCAATGGGTTGTGGCCACTGAAAAGAGACTGTGGCTTCTCCATCTTTATAGTTCTAGGCTCTGATCTTTATAGTTCTAGGATCTATGAAATCACAGGGATAGGAGACAACTGCTCAGTGCCACGGCTGCTTTCAGATTTCATTTTTCCTGGGTTGATGAAGATCATTGCTCAGGGCATTGCACTGGGTTTCTGTAAGACAGCATTGACTTTATTACAACGATGGTCTTCAGAGCTTAGAGCTCTCCTCTTCATTTTGACATGAAATATTCTCTCTCTCTCTCTCTCTGTGTGTGTGTGTGTATGTGTATGTGTATGTAACATGTGCATTGAGTGTAGTATAAAAACATGTGTGTGCTCACTCAGTAGCCAGGAGAAGACATTAGATGTGATGTTCTGTCCTATCCCTCTCTGCTGTATTTCTTTGAAACAGAGTCTCTTGGTGATCCTGGCAGCCCACAAGGCCAGCAGATCCTTCCATCTCTGCCCCCTACAGGCCTGAGATTGCCTGTGCAGGTTTAGCTGCATCTGAGTTTTCACACTGGAGCTGAGAGCTTGAATTAAGGTCCTTGTTGTCGAACAGTAAGAACTCACCCACTGGGCTATCTCTACAGCCCCCAAATACCTTTGGATCTATGAAATCACAGGGATAGGAGACAACTGCTCAGTGCCACGGCTGCTTTGACAACCTAACTTGACTAAACTGAATGCTAGCATACGTAATGACACCGTCAGCTGTGATCTGACATATCACCAGTGCTCAAAACTGCAGAGATAACGGCGGCCCTCACTGGCATATACCATGGTGGGTTCCAGTTTGGTAAGTTTCCATTTCTGCTACTTGATCGACACTGTGGCCTCACTCCCTGCCCTGAGCCCCAGCCTACTTAGCAGTGATTGAGGCAATAGCATCAGGATGGCTCAACTTCACTAGGTTTGGAATCACCATGCAATCACATCCGGTTTATCTATGAAGATGTTTCTGGGAAGGATGAGATGAGAAGGGACCACCCATCCTGAGGGTGGTGACATCATTCCAAGAGACGGAGGCCCAGACTGAATAAAAAGGAGAGAGATGAGCACCAGCATCTCTCTCTCTCTCTCTCCCTCTCTCTCTCTCCCTCTCTCTCTCTCTGCTTCTGATGTGATTGTGGTCATGGCTTCACCATCCTGACAGACTTTATCCTGACACAGTGAGCCAGAATATGCCCTTCCTCCCTCCCTCCCTTTGTCTCTCCCTCCCTCCCTTCCTCCCTCCATCCTTCCCGCCCCCCTCTTCCTCCCTCTCTCCCTCCTTCCCTCCATTTCTCCCTCCCTCCCTCTCTCCCTTTGTCCCTCCCTCCCTTCTCCCTTATTTCTTTCCTTCAGTTGCTTGGCACTTCCTCCTTTCTCTTCTCCCTCTCTCCCTTCCTCCCTTCCTTCTTCCCTCCCTCCCTCCATTCCTCTCTTTCTTCCTTCAGTTACTTTGTCAGATGTTTTTCGCAGAGACAGGACAGTAATCCACACAAACAAGTATCTTCTCTTGTTCACTGGGATGGTCCAGGTAAAAGGATGCCACCGTTTCAAAAGCATCTTTTATCTCAGGAGTGCTTTCTGTCCCAACAAAAACTCCTGCTTCTGAACCCTGAGGAAATAATGCTGTATTGAGAAAAACCAACTCTCAATCCTGCTTTTCTCTGGTGGCCATGGCTCCAGGCCAACAGGAGGCATCATGTCCCCGTCTCCAGAAGGAAGATGAAACCCACCGTGAAATGATTAGCGATAAGACATTTCAGAATTTGGGAGCCCAGCTGAATACCAAAACTGTGTCAGACCATAAGCCAGATGTTCCCAGAACTTTCCACCCATTTTTTTTATTTCTGCCTGAAGGAGAAATTTTCATTCATAAAGAAAACAGTGAGCAGAGATTGTTATGGCAAACTATCAACTCACGGTTCATGCTTATTTAAAATGAGCCCATTTGAAAATAATCAAAGATGTGCATGGGGATTTATAACAGAAGTTGTTCATCTCCGTGGTGTTTATCATATGTATAGTGTAAAAACAGCCCCAGTGGATTACCATAAGGGGTTCGTTATATAAACAGCAGTACTTTCATTTGATGGACGACTATTGTAGCCATTAAAAAAGCGCAATTGTTGAAGAATAGTTAATGACCTGAGAAAATGTTGGTAATATCTTCAAAGCAAGAAACTCATGTTACAAAGTAGTATATATGGTGAGATCATATTTTACATCTTTAGAACCCAGATGACCCGCTGGAGCTCCTCCACTTTGCGATCTAAGATCGGCTCAAACTCCCAGTCCTGGGACTCTCGGGCTCAAGTCCCGAGATGCCTGGAGTCCTCGCACAGCTCTGCCTGCTGTGGCTTCCTTCACACCCTGAGTGGAAGGTGAAACTTACCTCACTCACCTTTTTTTGCAAAACAGAATCTGTAGGTGCAAAGCCAAGCGTGCGACCGTTCCTCCTGGCTTTGGGGTGTGTGAGTTGGAAGGAGACTCATGAAAGAGGAGGCTATGAAAGAGGTATTGACAGGCAATCGTCACCTGAATGGAAAAGTTCACCACGTCAGGAGCCTTACTGGATAAAGAGGCTCGTGCAGCTATAATTAGGGCTCTACGTGGCCTTGGATTAGTGTGGCTTCATAGGGGTCTGGAGGGGGATGGAAGAGATGGCTCATCAGTTAAGAACACTCCTTGCTCTTACAGAGGACCAAAGTTTAGTTCCTGACACCTACATGGTGGCTCATAAACATCTCCACTTCCCACCACTCCACAGTTCCACTGTTAACATCCTTGTATAATTACAACACATTACATCATCCTGTGATGATCGGTGTCACCTGTCGACTGGACACAGCCTAGTCACCCCAGAAGAGGGACTGGTGAAATGGCTCAGCAGGTAAGAGCACCAACTGCTCTTCCGAAGGTCCTGAGTTCAAATCCCAGCATCCACATGGTGGCTCACAATCATTGGTAATGAGATCTGATGCCTTCTTCTGGTATGTCTAAAGACAGCTACAGTGTACTTACATATGATAATAAATAAATCTTTTTGTTTGATTGTTTGTTGGATTTGTTTTTTTGTTTTTTTGTTTTTTTTTCCGAGACATGGCTTCTCTGTATAGCCCTGGCTGTTCTGGAACTCATTCTGTAGACCAGACTGGCCTCGAACTCAGAAATCTGCCTGCCTCTGCCTCCCAAGTGCTGGGATTATAGGTGTGCGCCACCACCGCCCGGCAATAAATCTTAAAAAAAGAAAAAAATCTCTAACTTCCGTTTTAGGATTTCTGATTCTAGTGACCTCTTCTGACCTCTGTGTGTACTGCATGCATATAGCATACATACATGCACATAGGTGAAACACTCAAATAATAGTAATAGTAGCAGCAGCAGCAGCAGCAGTAGTAGTAAATATTTAGAGAAGAAGAGAAGACAAAGATAGACTCAGAGCAAAGGCCATAGAGGCAGAGATTAGACACCGTGCCTCAGTCTGAGTCCTGAAGCCTACAGTTTGGAAGAGGTGGGGCAGTAGCTTCTAGAACCTTCATCTCGGCCATGGCCCTGCCATGTTGATTTCAGCCTGTAAGAAGATGAATTCTGGATGGTTTGCGGTGACATAGCCTCCCTGGAAATTCACAACATCACCTTAGCACAGAGAGCAGAAAAAAAACAGCCCTGCCTTCTCCCAAGGCCCTGAGTCCCTCCCATCAGCTCTGTGGAGTCTCCATCACCCCTGGGTGCATTCTCTGCATCCCTCAGTTCTCTCAGCTTCCTCCCTCTGTCCACGTATTCCTCTTCCCCTTTATTCTGAACTTACTATTTCCCAGCCCCTCCCCCTCCCCACCATGTTCTGAGTTTCTATCACCCACAGCTTCCCCCACCTCAGCAAGGGCAGCCGCCTGCCTCCTTGTGACCACAAAACACGGTGGCTCTGGACTCCAGGCACTCGGCTCTCTGACTCAGCCCACACAGCCTTGGTAGCCACTGCCTGACTGTTTCCACCCACCTCCACTCAGAGCTCTCCTGCCCTGAGCCACGCCCGCCTGGGTTGCAGCCACTTCCCACCACTCCGCAGTCCCACTGTTAACATCCTTATATAATTACAACACATCACATCATCCTGTGATGATCGGCGTCACCTGTCCACTGGACACAGCCTAGTCAGCCCAGAAGAGAGTCTCGGCCAGGATCACCGAGATAGGGTTGGTCTGAGAACATGTCATTGGGGGACTGTCTTGATTTTGTTAATTGATATGGGAAGCCTGGGCCTCCGCTCCCTCAGTTTGGACTAAGTGCTAAAGCACATGATTTTCTGTTTTCTCTCCAATGTGGCTGCAGACTACAGACATCAGATACTCAGGGCTGTGACCCTACCCCCACTGCCGCTGTGCAGGAAACCAAAATCACTAACCAAGATCAACCCTTTCTCCCCTAAGTGTTTTATCACTAAATAAAAAGCCTGGTGCCAGGTGTAGGATATCTCCCCTCAAGGCGTTGGTCAGGGGCATCCTGGAGCCCTGCCCCGCCCCCAAAACAATACAGGCCATTACCATTGCTCTTGGTTGCCCACTAGAACTTGAAGACACCATATATGTACCCAAGGTTGCCCACTAGAACTTGAAGACACCATATATATACCCAAGGCTGCCCACTAGAACTTGAAGATACCGTGTATGTACCCAAAGCCATTGGAACCTCAGATAGAGTAAGCTATAAATCACTCTAACTTTATAAGAAACTTCTTTGAGTTGACACAAACATTTATTACCTAGAGTTCCTGCTATACAATAGTGCGTTCAAATTCTTGCCCATATAACCTGCTCTGGTTATAAACTCCGGCGATGTGCCCTAACTTAAGTAACCACGCTCTTCAGCTCGCCAGCAGCAAAGAGACGGTAAATGGGTGGGACACTTCAGAACAAGTTATAGAGTCACTGTCGGTGGGAAAATAGCTTGGGGCGGGATATAAAGCATTTGCTGCCCCGACATAAGGACCTAAGTTCAGATCCCAACGCCCATATAAAAGTCAGGCATGCCAGTGTAGCTCTGGAACCCCAGCATTGCAGGGTGACATAAGAGATTCAGGGGGCTATAAGCCAGTCAGGATGGCTGAAATAGCAAGTTCAGATTCAATATGAGACTTTGTCTCAAAATCACAACCAGTGAATGAGGAAGATGACCACAAAATCAATCTCTAGCCTCCAGTGTGTGTCACACAGACATACGCACACACATATACATACATACACACACAGACATACACAGACATATACACAGACACACACATATGCACACACATACACACATATACATACACACATACACACATATACACATACATATACACACATACACACATACATACACATATACACACAGAGACACACATACACACACATTAAATAAGTTCAAAATTACTCTAGATTGGCTCTAGATACGAAGCCTTGGCATCAGCCGATGAGAGACGCTAGGCTTCCCTCCCCTGCCTCAGCACCAGCTGCAGGGCTCTCTAGACCTCCACAGGGCCTCCTTTCCTCTCTCCACAGGACCACTCAGAGTGAGGCAGAAAGCCTTTTCTCTATTTCTTTTATCCCTTTAACATTTCCAAGGCCTGGTGGCCCCTCATGGCCCTCTCTGGGTCCCCGTGAATCACCCCATTCCTTGGCCCACTTTCATCCAGTTCTCTGCCTCAGTTTACTCTCATTCCATAGTTTGAGAGGAGTGAGGCAAGAGGAGACACCTGGGAGTGGAGGAAGGAATGAGAAGACATAGCTGAGGTGTAGCCTATGAATGAGTTGTCTAGAAGACTCCGGGCCTGCGTTCTTTCATATCTACCTTGCTGACACTCTGAAGTGCCCCCCCACCCCACCCCGCCCCACCCCGCTTAAGAAGCTGCCATGAAACTAGAGAAGGTATAGAGAAGATGGGAACTGTGAGATGACTTAGTAAGAAAAGACACTTGCTGCCAAGCCTGACAGAACTGATTCCCCCTCCCCAAGTTGTCTTCTGACCTCCACTGGCATAACAACTCCCCCCCCCCAAAAAAACATTTTTCTAAAGAGATGTGAGGGATGAAGAAAGGGCTCTGTGTTTCAGGGTGTTCACTGCTCTTCCAGAACACAGGAGTTCAATTCCCGGCACCCACATCTGGCATATCTCACAACAACCTGTAACTCCATCTCCAGCAGATCTAACCCTGTCTTCCGGCCTCTGAGGGCCCCGACACACACACACACACACACACACACACACACGACATGCACTTGCACAGATGTACACACATATGCATTAGTGAAAAAATACATCTTTCTCAAAAGAGCCCAAGAGACTACATAACAAGACTAAAGAATCTAAGAGTCAAAATGAAAATGGACAATATGGAGATGGTGTGGCCAACTTGGATGGGTGGGGATTAGAAATCTTCCTCTGGATACTGGAATGAACTGGACCATCTCCTCATTCTCCAGTGTCATCTCAAGCTCAAGTACGGTTGGGAGTCATCAACCTAGGGACCAAAATGAGATAATAGAAGGCATCCTTAAGGGATGGAGGAAGAGGAAAGGCTGATGTTGAGTCTTGGGTTTTAACCTACTAGGAAGTAGCAAAAAAACAAAGAAAGGTTTTGGAGAAGGAAGAGAAGGGAGGGGGAAGACAAGGAGCAGGAGGAGGAGGAGGAGGAGGAGGAGGAGAGAGAGAGAGAGAGAGAGAGAGAGAGAGAGAGAGAGAGAGAACAGCAGAGAAACAAAGGGTTTATTCAATAGGAGACAAGAGTCTTCCTAGAGAAGGAGGTCTCAATACAAGGAAGTTTCAGTGAGTCTGACACAGGAAACATCCTTAGGAAACATCTGTACCCAGGCTTCAGATGAACCAGGTATGAGCACAGAAGCACCTTCAGATCGCCTCTGAGTAGTACCCACGCAGTTCCCCCAGAAACACCACCTGAACTCTTCACATACCAGCTTGCAGAAAGCAAAGGAGATTGGCCACCTCACAGCCTAGTGTCTCTTAACACTGTTTTATGGCCACAGTTGCCAAGGGGAGAGAGCATTTAACTATGCAGTGGGTTAAGTAAACACATGCTACATATCGATGTGTGCCCAACTACAATGGCTAAAATACCCCTGGTGTAAAATGATCCTTGCAGTCAGCGGAGGGACAAAAATGAAGTAATTTGATAGTGAAAATCCATTCAAGTCAACTCTGGGCTGTCGATGCAGATGCAGCCAGTTAGGAGCTGCTTGCTAATCAGAGCTCGCTCTGCTCCCTGCCCCTAGCATTTTTTTCTCCTCAGCCTGAGAAAGGAGGCCGAGAAGAGAGCTTCAGGGGCAGATCTGTGGCCTCCAGACAATAAAGCAAAACAGGTAAGCTTCCAGGCGCCTACCCTCTTTCCCAGGGTGATTCTGACACCCTTGACACCCTTCCGTGGGCGTGTCAAGGTGATAGGCCATCCCGCCCCCTTCCACTCAATCACCCTTGAAATTAGAAAGAGACTGTAGTAAGATTTTTATGACAGCTGTGTCAATGTATAATTCGCATATTATGAAATCTATTCACTCTGCTTGTCCCATTCAATGACTCTCATTCACAAAATTATGTAACCGCAATTACATCCACCCGTACTCACCAGAAGTCACCCCACCACTCATGCCTCCCCAGCTTCTAAACACCACCCATGTGCTTTCTTTCTCAGGGGATGTGTCTATTCTGGCAAATTCTACAAGTGAAATCATGCAGTCGGTGGTTTTTCCGTGTCTGGCCTCTTGAACTGGCTAATGAGGGCGGGAGGATCACATTTTTATGGTCCGACCATGAGGTAGCACGCCCTGGCAGTGTACTGCTTTTTTGCAGCTGAAATGTATCCTATTAAGTGAGTACTCTTCGGCACTCACCTTTTCTAGATATTTCCAGTTTGGAGCTGCAAAGACTCATGGTGCTATAAGCATTCCAGTGAACATTTTCTACATACATCATCAATCTTTTGTTTAATCTTTCTACAACATAATCAATCTTTTGTTTAACTTTGAATTCACAACGATCCTCCTGCCTCTTCTTCCCCGAGTGCTGGGACTGTAGGCTTGTGCCACTATACCTGTGGCTCTACACACCTAAGTTTGGGTGGATGCAGTGTCTGTCAGGAGGCAGGCACGGCCTCACTTCAGCCGGGATCCATGTCTCCTCAGCTCTGACTACAAAGTCCATGCTTCTAATCTTGATTTATTTCTTCTATGTTTAGAAGTTTAAAATGGGAAGTCACGGCCTGAGACAGGTGCCTCAGTGGTTAAGAGTGCTTTCTATGCAAGCTTGAAGCCCTGAGATCAGATCTTCAGCATCCACGGAAAAAGACCAGGCGGGGGCCATGCATGACTGAATGGAAGGCAGGCAGAGATTGAGTCAGGAGGATATCCTGCTGCTAGCATAATTCCCAGTTCAGCATAAGATGTTGTCTCAAAAGAATAAGGTGGGGAATTATGGAGCAAAGCACTTGATGTCCTCCTATGGCCCCTGTAAACATAGCTTGCATACACCTGCATATATATATATATATATATATATATATATATATATATATGAACACCATACTTGCATGCATACATACACATATGCTCATTACTGCAAGTGAGCTATTCTTTATAAGTAAGACTAGTTGTGACATCTCTCAGCAGATCACACCAGTGTGTTTGGAAACCACCCTCTCCAAACATACGACCCATGAGAGAAAATATTTGTGCAGGTGGAAGGAGCCTCTCCGACCCTGTCAGGAAACTGTTGGCAGGTGTTGCTTGGAAGAGCATCCAGAAGCAATCAGGCTTTCGCCTGAGGAAGAACTATAGTCTCAATACTCATGCTGCCTCCGAAATCATACACTGAAACCCTCCTGCAAAGTGATGGCATTAAAGGCAGGGCTCTGGGGTGACTCAGTCATCAGCATTAATAGTGTCCTTATAAGGAAAGCCCAGTTAAGTTTGCTAGCACTGTTCTCATTACGGGAAACCCCACAAGCAGATAGTATCTGTAAGCCATGAAGCTGTGTTGGTTCTCTGACCTGGGACTTCTCACCGTTTATGGTTTTGGTTTGTGTTTGGTAGTCTATGGTAATTGGTATGATAACCTGAAGAGGATTAAAAGATAAACTAGGGAAAGAGGGTGTGATGCAGGGACCCGGATTGCATTCTCTGTCCTCTGTTGCCATCTCCCTCCATCCTCCTGGATGTCTCAGCACATGGACAAGGCCTCCCCTTCAGATTCAGCGTGGCTTGTACTACCAGAAAGAATGCTTCCTCTTCCTTTCTGATGCAGACATGACACCTCACTACTCCACAAAACAGACTCCAGCCTGCCTCTTTGGCCCCTGGCTTCTACCATGCTTTCTCTGGTCTCTTCTCTTTGGAAAACTGCCTGTTCCGGTTCCTGGATTTCACCTCAGCTGCAGCTTTCTCCATGACAATCCAGGGATCTGTGCCCAAAGAAACCAGGAGCCTTGGGAGACACGGGAGAGCAGATCTGCAGGGGTTTTCCCAGAGGGCACAGAACTGTGGGATTTCTCGTGTGTAGCAGAGGCTGCAGGTGCCTCACTGCCCGGCCTCACTCGCCACACCTGTACACCCATGCCCAACTTTCAAACACAGGCAGCTTCACACGTGTGTATTGTTTTCCAGGGGATGCCAGAGGTGGCAGGGTAAGTACACCTCAAGATCACCCTCAACGATAACCAGAGCGTCCTGGTGAACAAACAGGAAATGGCCATACCTGTGAGGTAGGATAGCTCTGAGAAGGATGTTGGTTCCTGGCTCAAGAGCTCTCCCAAGAGACCAAGCTCATCAGCCCCCAGAGTAGTTATCTGTCTCCTTTTCTGAGATAACCTCAAGGATTTTGCCAGCTTTTGCTGTCATCAAAACAGCACACCTGAGAAGCAACTTAAGGAAAGTTTGGTTTGAGCTCATGGTTCAAGGGAGTCCATCATGGTGGAGAAGGCATTGTGGGTAAAAATGAGCATGGTGATAGAAGCTTCTAGAAGTAACCTCTCACATGGGACTGGATGTAGAATGCATTCCTCAAAGATCCACCCCAGTAGCCTATAGCTGAACGTAGACTTCACCTCCTCATGGTCCCACAGCCTCCCAGAATCTCACCATCAACTCAGATCAGCTCTTCAGATTCATCACGAGCCTGTGGGGGAAACTTCACAACCAAACCACAGACTCTTAACCTCAAGGTCTGTTCTGGAAAGACGAGAACTCAGACATGGTCATAGGCTTGGAAGGGATGTGGTCGAGGTCCAAAACCACCAGAACTCATTGCAGACACTATCCAGAGACATGCCCTCCCAAAGGTGTGTACCGATGTGTGTTGGTGAGGGGTACCCATATACCTTCCCACTGGGGCAAGAGTCGCTCACGACTTCTTTTCTAAATGAAGTTCTGAGCAAGGCAGTCAGAAGCAGATGGCTCCCAGAGGATTCTCTTTGTGGTGCAAGCATCATTTGTATTGCGTTGCCACATAGCCGTTGCAGCAGGTGATAGAACCCGTGCTGTAACACCACCACTGTCACTCAGAAGGGGCTGTCTCCCTTCCAGCTGTGTCGCACCAGCTCTCAGGAGGACGTGGGGTGCCCAGAACAGGCTACTGTTTAATAGGATAGTCTGAAAAGAACACTTAAGGACCGTCCTCCCTCTGATGCTTCTTCCTCTTTTGGCAGATGCTGTTTTACCATCTTGTCTTGGCGCAAAGGTCACACTGCTGGTAAAACAGAAAAGCTGCCAAACATTTGCTCATTATGCCTATGCCTGTGATAAACGGTTAGAAAAGAGCACACGTACCAGGGGATTCAAGTTAAAGAGAAAACACAGATAAGATATGTGGTTTGTGGGGCTGGAGAGGTGACTTCACGGTCAAGGCTGCTTGGTGCTTGCTCTTGCAGAGGACTTGAGTTCACTTCCCAGCAGCCATGTCAGGCGGCTCGCCGTCACCATGACTGCAGGCCCAGGGGAGGAGACACTCTCTTCTGGACTCCTCGGGCACCTGGTTCAAGTTCACATAGTCACACACAAACATACACTTATAATATAAAAATGTATGATATAATATAATAATAAATAAAAAACATAATATATAATACATATATTTAACATGTAATATAATGTCATGTGTAATGTAATATAAATAAATAGTATGTTTATTATAAAATATATAGTTAATATATTGTGTTATAAAAATATATATAACTATATGGTAAATATTTTAAATTTATAATATAATATAATATATTTTTTAATCTCTGTGGATCATATTAATGTTAATATTTTGGTTGTACTGCTATTCTATAGTTTCTTTTCTTTTTAAAGATCTATTTGTTTATTATATGTAAGTACACTGTAGCTGTCTTCAGACACACCAGAAGAGGGCATCTGATCTCATTATAGATGGTTGTAGCCACCATGTGATTACTGGGATTTGCTCCAGAAGAGCAGTCAGTAAGAGCAGTCTTACAACGCAGTTGGACTACCTGAGTTAGTGAAGCTAGTGAGGGGGCTCTCCTCCATGAGGCCATTTGGGATCCTAGGTTTCTCTATCATATTGCTATCTTCATGCACACAGTTGAAGCCATGTAGACAACTATTCTGGTTTTCTTTTCTGTTGCTGCAGTAAAGTACTGACCAAAGCAACTTGAAGAGAAATTCCCTTTACTATTTCAGGTCATGGTCCAGCATTGAGGGAAGACAGGACAGAAAATAAAGACAGAAACTGGAGGCAGGGGCCACTGGCAAAGGTTACTAACTAGCTTTCTCACTGGACAATGCTCAGCCATCTTGCTTACACACTGCAGGCCCACCAGCCTAGGGATGGTGCCACCCACACTGGACTGGACCTTCCCACATCAATCATTACTACAGAGAATCTCTCACAACCATGGACACACGCTACTCTGATCTGGGTAGTTCCTCAGTTGAGGTTTTCTTCTCCCAGGTGACTCTAGGTTTGTGCCATGTTGACAACAGAGACTTAACCAGCACAGTGACCACTGAATTTCAGCCCATGGAAAAGGAAAAAGAACAGGAAAAGGGGTGGGGGGGGGAGGCAGAATCAACTCTGTTTAACATCTGATGCAAGAATTGAACACATCATTTCAATCACAGCATGTGGTAAGAACTTAGCCACATGGGCACACTTACCTACAGCGAAGTCTGAGAAGTATAATATTATTATATAAATGACCATGCAGGGCAGTAAAATGCTATCACTGTGGAAGAAAGGAGAAATGCACTTTGGATAA